>NC_133770.1:293515397-293541006 GCF_003597395.2 Chelonoidis abingdonii
CCGAGGTTGAGCCACTGACGGGACCTTGGGCCTGGTTGGTATGCCCCGCCCATAGTGTCAGAAGGACCGTGATGAGGCCCTTGTTCATGGCCTTGTCTCTCCGGAATAGTGGCTGGGACGTCTTGAGTCAGCCTCTGCGACTGTATAATGCACTTCCAGCCTGAGACGATACTGAAGTGTGTCTCGAAGCCACAGTGGCGAGAGGCCCTGTGAGGCGGCACTTGTTCTGGATGCTCATTCCCAGCGGGTACTTGGGGCATATTGCAGTGCGCGATCGGACCGGGGCCTTTTACCGTAACGGTGCCGGAGGTCAACCGGGTCTCGAGCCCGTTGCCTGGAGCGACTGCGGGTACAACCGGTAGAGATCGGTTGCCGAAGAGGCGTCGAAGTACTGGGGAGTATCTGTCGGGTGGCATGATTGCTGAGCGGCGCCGCAGTGCGCACGAGGGTACCCGATGAAAGCGGTGCAGGCATGAGCAGCGCGGGATGGGAGTGACTGATTTGAAGAGCATTCTGCACGGGAACGCGATCTGGAACGACGTCTCTTGCTGGGGTCGAACGGAGGCTTACCGAGGCCGGCTTAGCGATGGATTGAATAACCCGCACGCGTTGTTGCTGGGAGTGAGGCACATCAGCTCTGTCATCGAAATGAGTTCCCTTGCCGTAGAGAGGATCTCACGGCGATAGAAGAAGGGAACAGCTCAACCCACAGCGGAGACGGGAGCTGGTCCGGCACCGGACTACGCTTTGGGACCGGAATCAACGGCTGTCCCAGGTGGAGCAGCTATCTGCGTGCCGCAGCGGAGACGTGGTGCCGAGTGGAAGATGGTGCCCATGTGACTCGTCTTCGACGAGTCTTTTCTGGGAGGCTGAAGTTGTAGCAGCATGCGCTTATCCCAGTCGAGGAAAGGGAGGGTGCAGAGAGCCGGATGCCAGTAAAAGGTCGGAATGAGGTCCTTCTCAGTACGGAGCGAATGCGGGTGCGAAAGGTTGTGTCCTTACCGGAGCGTCTGATGGCGACTCAGTACTGTTAATGCTGCAGGCTAAGTGCCGACTCCTGAGAGAGCTGGCTTCAGTCGAAAGTATCCTGTCTTCTATCGTCTTTGTTTAAATGACTGCAAATGCGGACTTGTCACAAGGTGGGGATTCCCTAGGCACTTCGGCATGGAGTTCATGGGGGATCCTATTGGCATCGGCTTCTGGCGCCAAGCATGGTTGAATCCCAGTGCTTTGGGCATGGCGCACACGAGGTGGAGGAGAAGGGGTTATCCCTATCCCCTTTCAACTATGTATCAATATCTAAAACTAAGTACTAATACTAGATTAAACACAAAAACTCAAAACTTATTACACGTGAGGAGCGAGAGAACTACGAGTACTAGGGATGTGGAGGTCGCAAGGCCCGGTCCAAGTTCAATGACCAAACACGGGCAAGAGAAGGAATGATGATGGGCGGTTGGGCCGGCGGAGGCGGTATATGTTCAGGGCACCATAGTGGCGCCACCAGGGGTCGCCAGCTTGGCCAACTGGTGTTCAGGGTCAAATTTCGTCATGAAGTTGCACGCGGAACTGCGGCCGGCCTATTGGAAGGATATGAGCAAGCACTCTAGAAGGAAGGATGAGATCCACCACTCCTAGGTTTCACCTAGCTGTTTACC
The DNA here is from genome assembly GCF_003597395.2 of Chelonoidis abingdonii. Taxonomy (NCBI): domain Eukaryota; kingdom Metazoa; phylum Chordata; order Testudines; family Testudinidae; genus Chelonoidis; species Chelonoidis abingdonii. The sequence goes on from NC_133770.1 coordinate 293,517,056, forward strand.
ACCCTCTGAGTTGAAAAGTTTTTTCCGTTATATCAACCTAAACCTCCGCTGCTTGCAACTTGAGAACCCTTACTCCTTGTTCTGTTCAATTCAAGGTACCACTGAGAACAGTCTAGATCATCCTCTTTGGACCCCATTTCAGTAGTTGAAAGCACCTGTCAATCTCCCCATTCTTCTCTCTGCAGACTGAAATCCCAGTTCCTCAGCCTCTCCTCATAAGTCATGTGCTCCAGCCCCCTAATCATTTTTCTTGCCTCCGCTGGACTCTTTCCAATTTTTCCACACATTCTTGTAGTGTGGGCCAAAACTGGACACAGTTACTCCAGATGAAGGCCTCACCAACGTTGAATAGAGGAGGAATGATCACATCCCACGATCTGCTGGCAATGCCCCTACTTATACAGCCCAAATGCCGTTAGCCTTCTTGGCAACAAGGACACACTGTTGACTCATATCCAACTTCTCGTCACTGTAACCCCTAGGTCCTTTTCTGCAGAACTCCTGCCTCGCCATTCGGTCCCTAGTCTGTAACAGTGCATGGGATTCTTCCATCCTAAGTGCAGGACTCGCACTGGTCCTTGTTGAACCTCATCAGGTTTCTTTTGGCCCAGTCCCTCTAAATTTGTCTAGGTCCTCTGTATCCTATCCCTACCCTCCAGCGTATCTACCCACTCCTCCCAGTTTAGTTTTCATCTGCAAACTTGCTGAGAGTGCAGTCCATGCATCCTCCAGATCATAATGAAGTTGAACTGAAAACCCCCAGGACCGACCCTTGGGGCACTCCACTTGAAACCGGCTGCCAACTAGACATGGATCACTACCCGTTGACCCAACGATTCTAGCCAGCTTTCTATATAGTGTATAGTCCATCGTCAGCCCATACTTCTTTAAATGCTGGCAAAGATACTGTGGGAGACCGTATCAAGGGAATAACACATCCACTGCTTTCCCTCATTCACAGACCACAGTTATCTCCTCATAAAAGGCAATTAGGTTAGTAAGGCATGACTTGCCCTTTGGTGAATCCATGAATGATTCCTAATCACTTTCCACTCCTCTAAGTTGCTTCAGAATGATTCCTTGAGGACCTGCTCCAGATTTTCAGGGACAGAGGTGAGGCTGACTGGCCCTGTAGGTCCACGGATCCTCCTTCTTCCCTTTTTAAAGATGGGCACTAACATGGCCTTTTTCCAGTCATCCGGACCTCCCTGTTCGCCATGAATTTTCAAAGATAATGGCCAATGGTCTGCGATCACATCCGCCAACTCCTTAGCACCCTCGGATGCAGCGCATCTGCCCCAATGGACTTGTGCTCGTTCAGTTTTTCTAAATAGTCCTGAACCACTTCTTTCCCCACAGAGGGCTGGTCACCTCCTCTCATTGCGTGCTGCCCAGTGCAGCCGTTTGGGAGCTAACCTTGTTTGTGAAAAAGAGGCAAAAAAAATCATTGGTACATTAGCTTTTTCCATATATCTCTGTCACTGAGTTTCCTCCTCATTCGTAAGGAGCCCACCACTTTCTTGACTTTCTTCTCGTTGCTACATATCTTGAAGAAACCCTTCTTGTTACTCTAACTATCTCTTGCTAGCTGCAACTCCAAGTGTGATTTGGCCTTCCTGATTTCACTTCTGCATGCCTGAGCAATATTTTTATACTCCTCCCTGGTCATTGTCAATCTTCCCACTTCTTGTAAGCTTCTTTTTTTGCGTTTAAGATCAGCAAGATTCACTGTTAAGCCAAGCTGGTCGCTTGCATATTTACTATTCTTCCTACACATCGGGATGCTTTTTCCTACAACCTCAATAAGTTCTTTAAAATACAGCCAGCTCTCCGGACTCCTTTCCCCTCATGTTATTTTCCCAGGGGATCCTGCCATCAGCTCCCTGAGGGAGTCAAAGTCTGTTTTTCTGAAGTCCAGATCTGTATTCTGCTGCTCTCCTTCTTCCTTGTGTCAGGATCCTGAACAAAACAATCTCATGGTAAAGCCTCCCAGGTTCCATCTACTTTTGCTTCCCTACTAACTCTTCTCTGTTTGTGAGCAGTGGGTCAGAAGAGCTCTGGCCCTAGTTGGTTCCTGCCAGCACTTGCACCAGGAATTGTCCCTACACTTTCCAAAAATATCCTGGATTGTCTGTGCACACTGTATTGCTCTCCAGCAGTATCAGGTGATTAAAGTGAGAATAGGGCCTGCGATCTAGTAACTTCGCTAGTTGCCGTAAGAAAGCCACGTCCACCTCATGATGACAGAACAAGGAGTAATGGTCTCAAGTTGCAGCAGGGGAGGTTTAGGTTGGATATTAGGAAAAACTTTTTCACTCAGAGTGGTGAAACACTAGGTGAAACCTAGGGAGGTGGTGGAATCTCCTTCCTTCTTAGAGTGCTTGCTCATATCCATTCCAATTAGGCGTGCGCATGCCGCGTGCACGTTCATCGGAAGATTTTTACCCTAGCAACACTCAGTTGGCCAGCTGGGCGACCCCTGGAGTGGCGCCACTATGGTGCCGAACATATACCCCTGCCGGCCCAACCGCCCCTCAGTTCCTTCTTACTGCCCGTGTTGGTCATTGGAACTGTGGAGCGTGGCTTTGCTGACCTCCACATCCCTAGCTACTCGTAGTTCTCTGCTCCTCACTGTGTACATAGTTTTGAGTTTTTGTGTTTATACTTAGTATTAGTACTTAGTTTTATAGTTAGTGTACATAGTTGAAAGGGGGATCGGGGATTAGCCCCTTTCCTCCACCTCGGTGCGGGCCCATGCCCAAAGCACTGGGATTCAAACCATGCTTGGCGTGCCAGAAGCCGATGCCAATAGGGGATCCCCATGACTCCTGCCTGAAGTGCCTAGGGGAATCCCACCTTGTTGACAAGTGCCGCATTTGCAAGTCATTTAAACTAAGGACGAAGAAGGAGCAGGACTTTCGACTGAAGCAGCTCCTCATGGAGTCGGCACTTAGTCCTGCAGCATTGGTACTGAGCGCCCAACAGACTGCCTCGGTAAGGAGCACACCTTCGGCACCGGATCGCTCCGGTACCGAGAAGGACTCTTGGCACCGACCTTTACTGGCACCGACTCCTTGGCACCGCTCCCTTTCCTCGACTGGGATACGACATGCTGCTACAACTTCAGCCTCCCAGAAAAAGCACTCGTCGAAGACGAGTCACTGGGCACCCATCTTCCACTGCGGCACCCGTCTTCCGCTGCGGCACCGCAGATAGCTGCTCCACCTGGGACGGCACTGTTGATTCCGGTCCCACAAGGGCCGTTGAGTCCGGTGCCGGACAGCTCCCCGTCTCCTGCTGTGGTTGAGCTTGTTCTCCCTTCTACGCCGGAGACCTTCTCTACGGCAAGGGAGCTCATTTCGATGACAGAGCTGATGTGTCCTCAACCCCCAGCACCGCTGGTGCGGGTTATTCAATCCATCGGCAAGCCGGCCCTGGTAAGGCCTCCGTCCGTCGACCCAGCAGAGAGACGTCGTTCCAGATCGCGTTCTCGCAGATGCTCTCAATCACGTCACTCCCATTCCCGGCGCTGCTCATGGTCCTGGCACCGCTTTCTATCGTGGTACCGGTCGCACTTGCGGCGCCGCTCAGCATCATGCTCACCGGACAGATACTCCCAGTACTGATCGGCCTCTCGGCACCGATCTCGGTACCGTGTATCCCGCAGTCGCTCCAGGCAATCGGGCTCGAGATCCCGGTTGACCTCCCGGCACCGTTACGGTAAAAGGTCCCGGTCTCGATCGCGGCACTGCCATAGCCCCCAGTACCGCCCTGGGATCGAGCATCCAGAACAGTGCCGTCCTCACAGGGCCTCTCGGCACCACTGTGGCCTTCGAGACACACTTCAGTATCGTCTCAGGCTGGAAGTGCATCATACAGTCCAGAGGCTGACTCAGACGTCCCCAGCCACTATCCGGAGAGACAAGGCCATGAACAAGGGCCTCATCACTGGTCCTTCTGGACACTATGGGCATACCACCAGGCCCAAGGTGCCCCGTCAGTGGCTCAACGCTCGGCCCCCTCAGAACACCGGCTACCAGAGGCAACAGTGAGCCGCCCTCCCCTTACGGAGACCGATGAAGGTCCAGTTCCATCAGTAGGCACAGAGGCTCCACCTGATCCAACTGATGCTCTTCCTGTACACGACCCACCTCAGGACCCGTTTGGTCCCGGGCCTCTCCTCCTCTTCCTCCTCTTCCTCACCTGATGAGGCAGTAGCAGGAACATCTTCCTCAGGCCCTCCGCCAATCGATCTCGGGGCCCATCAAGACCTTTTGAGGCGGGTGGCCCAGAATATGAATTTGCAGATGGAGGAGGTCACTGAGATAGAGGACCCGGTCGTAGACATCTTATCAGCTCATGCACCTACCAGAGTGGCGCTCCCGTTCATCCACACTATACAAGCCAATGCTGACACCATTTGGCAGTCCCCAGCTTCAATTCCACCTACAGCTAGGGGAGTAGAGAGGAAATATGGTCCCCTCAAAGCGGTACGAATACCTCTACACCCATCCACCTCCCTGCTCTCTGGTTGTCCAATTGGTGAATGAACAGGAGTGTTACAGCCAGCAAGCATCATCTCCTAAGGTGAAGGAGGCTAGACGCATGGACCTCCTAGGCTGCAAAATATACTCGGCTGGGGGCCTTCAACTTAGGGTGGCAAATCAACAGGCCCTCCTAAGTCGGTACAATTTTAATATCTGGGTGTCAGTGGGGAAGTTTACGGAGCTTCTTCCCCAGGACTCTCGTCCAGAGTTTACGGCCCTGCTCGAAGAGGGTAAAAAGGTGGCAAGAACCTCCCTCCAGGCCTCTCTGGATGCTGCGGACTCAGCGGCCAGAACTCTGGCAACTGGAGTGACGATGAAGCGTATTTCCTGGCTCCAGGCTTTCCTCCTGAATTGCAGCAGACCACTCAGGATTTACCTTTTGAGGGTCAGAGCCTCTTCTCAGACAAAACCGACCCCACGCTACAAAGCCTCAAGGACAATCGTGTCATTATGCGCTCGCTGGGCATGCACACGCCAGTGACCCAGCAAAGGTCCTTCCGGACCCACCCATACCGCCCGTACAACCAGTCTAGGCCGTGTCAGGATTCTACCAGACGGCGCGGCAGGGGGAATCGGCACAGGCAGTCTGGCCCTCAAGGATCCCAAAGTCAAGTGCCTCCTAAACCACCAGCGGGGCCTAAGCAAAACTTTTGATGGGACGCCCGAGGACGGCCCACCAGTTATCCTACCGGATCCTTCTCCCTCTTTTTTCAACTGCCTCTTCCATTTCCTCCCTGCCTGGTCCCAACTAACCTCCGATCGTTGGGTCCTTCGCATGGTGGAAACGGGATACCATCTACAGTTTGTGTCAACCCCTCCCTCCCACCCTCCTTACCCGTCCCTCTTCAGGGACCCCGCTCATGAGCAATTCCTCTGGCAAGAGGTCCAGGTGCTCCTAAAGATGGGAGCCATAGAGGAGGTGCCAGAAGACATGAGGGGCAAGGGGTTCTATTCCTGTTACTTTTTAATCCCCAAGGCAAAGGGAGGTCTGCGACCAATCCTAGACTTGGGAGAACTCAACAAATTCCTGATAAAGTTGAGTTCTGCATGGTATCCCTGGGGACCATCGTCCCAGTTCTGCATGGTATCCCTGGATCCAGGAGACTGGTATGCCACCCTCGACATGAAGGACGCTTATTTCCACATCGCCATCTATCCACCACACAGACGGTACCTCCGCTTTGTGGTCAACCACCAATACTTTCAGTTCACGGTACTTCCCTTTGGCCTTTCTACAGCTCCGAGGGTCTTCACCAAATGCATGGCTGTAGTAGCCGCCTCCCTCCGGCGTCGTCGAGTACACATCTTCCCGTATCTCGATGATTGGCTTATTCGAGGGACTTCTCGCTTACAAGTATCGCAGCACCTGTGCATCGTCAGAGACCTCTTCGGCCGCTTAGGTCTCATGATCAACACAAGGAAGTCTATGCTCATGCCCACGCAGAGAATAGACTTCATTGGAGCCATTCTGGACTCCACTTTGGCCAGAGCCTGCCTCCCCCAGTCTCGTTTTCAAGCAATGGCTTCATTAATTCACAGTCTTCAATCCTTTCTGACAACGTTGGTGTGGTCTTGCTGCGGCCTGGTAGGTCACATGGCCTCCTGCACCTTCGTGACCAAGTATGCGAGGCTACGTCTCCGTCCCTTCCAAACCTGGCTGGCTTCAATATACCGTCCTCACAGAGACAGTCTGGATTCTGTGCTCACTGTCCCCAGGAAGGTTCTTGACTCCCTCACTTGGTGGTTAGACCCCTCTCTGGTCTGCACAGGGATGCCTTTCCACCCACCACAACCCTTGGTAGCCCTAACCACAGACGCTTCATCTCTGGGTTGGGGTGCCCATCTCGGGAGTCGACACACTCAAGGCCTCTGGTTGCCCCAAGAGCTGTCCCTGCACATCAACATGAGGGAACTGAGAGCAGTCCGTCTAGCCTGCCAGGTGTTTTGGGAACATCTCCAAGGCCGTTGTGTATCAGTATTCACGGACAACACAACGGCCATGTTTTACATAAACAAGCAGGGCGGAGCACGCTCCTCTCTCTTCTGCTTAGAAGCCATCCACCTCTGGGAATTTTGCATAGTCCACTCTATCGATTTGGTAGTGTCTTTTCTCCCCGGAGTCCAGAACACTCTGGCAGATCACCTCAGCAGATCCTTCCTGTCTCACGAGTGGTTGGTATGCCCGGACGTTATCCATTCTGTTTTCCGGAGGTGGGGCTTTTCCCACATAGACCTCTTTGCCTCTCGAGAGAACAGGAAATGCCAGGTGTTCTGCAGCTTCCAAGGATGCTCCCCGGGCTCCCTCTCGGATGCATTCCTGATCCCGTGGAAGAGGCACCTACTTTATGCCTTCCCGCCGTTTCTGCTCGTCCACAGAGTCCTACTCAAACTCTGCAGGGACAGAGCCCACCTAATCCTCATTGCCCTAGCATGGCCGAGGCAACATTGGTTCACCCTGTTGTTCGACCTCTCCGTGGCAGACCTGATCCCCCTGCCACTCTGGCTGGACCTCATAACACAGGACTTGGGCGGGCTTCACCATCTGGACCTGCAGTCCCTTCTTCTGACAGCATGGCTGCTACGTGGTTGAGCCAGTCGGAATTGTGTTGTTCCATCTCGGTGCAACAGGTGCTAGTGGGCAGCAGGAAACCTTCCATGAGGACGACATATCTCACCAAGTGGAAGCGTTTCTCCCACTGGTGTGCTCAGAGTAACTTAATCCCCGGACAGGTTTCTGTTCCCATTGTCCTGGATTACCTATGGTCCCTCAAAGAGCAGGGCCTGGCGGTCTCTTCTATAAGGGTGCATCTTGCAGTTATTTCAGCCTTCCACCCGGGGGAAAATGGCAGCTCAATCTTTTCTCACCCCATAGTTTCCAGGTTCCTTAAGGGATTGGAGCGGTTGTATTCCCAAGTCAGATGCCCGACCCCCACCTGGGATCTCAACCTGGTGCTAGCCAAACTAGTGGGTTCCCCTTTCGAGCCTCTAGCCACGTGCTTGCTGCTGTACCTCTCCTGGAAGACAGCCTTCCTTGTCTCTATCACCTCGGCAAGACGAGTATCAGAGCTTCGAGCCTTGACAGTGGATCCCCCGTATACGGTATTCCACAAGGACAAGGTACAGCTGCGACCACACCCGGCATTCCTCCCTAAGGTGGTGTCCGCTTTCCATATTAATCAAGACATCTTTCTCCCAGTTTTTTTCCTGAAGCCGCATTCATCGTGTCGGGAACAACAACTACATACCTTGGATGTCCGCAGGGCTCTCACCTTTTATATCGAGAGAACCAAACCCTTCCGAAGGTCACCCCAGCTCTTTGTAGCAGTGGGAGACCGGATGAAAGGCATCCCGGTCTCTTCCCAAAGAATTTCATCTTTGGACATCCTGCATCCGAACATGCTATGAATTGGCTCACATTCCGGCTAACCATCTCACCGCCCATTCTACGCAGGCGCAAGCCTTGTCTGCCTCTTTCCTGGCCCATGTCCCCATCCAGGAAATCTGTCATGCTGCTACCTGGTCTTCCATTCCCACCTTTGCCTCACACTGTGCATTGGTTCAGCAGTCCAGAGATGATGCAGCCTTTGGCTCAGCAGTTTTGCATTCCGCAACGTCTCACTCTGACCCCGCTGCCTAGGTAAGGCTTGGGAATCACCTAATTGGAATCGATATGAGCAAGCACTCGAAGAAGAAAAGACAGTTACTCTCCTTTGTAACTGTTGTTCTTTGAGATGTGTTGCTCATATCCATTCCAAACCCGCCTTCCTACCCCACTGTCGGAGTAGCTGGCAAGAACGAACCGAGGGGCGGTTGGGCTGGCAGGGGTATGTATTTGGCACCATAGCGGCGCCACTCCAGGGGGCGCCCAGCCGGCCCACCGAGTGTTGCTAGGGTAAAAATCTTCCGACGAACGTGCACATGGCGTGTGCACACCTAATTGGAATGGATATGAGCAACACATCTTGAAGAACAACAGTCTTTTAGAGGTTTTTAAGGTCAGGCTTGACAAAGCCCTGGCTGGGATGATTTAGTTGGGAATTGGTCCTGCTTTGAGCAGGGGATTGGACTAGATGACCTCCTGAGGTCCCTTCCAACCCTGATATTCTATGAGCTCTGGGGCAAGTGGAAGGGTGGCAGGGATGGCCAAACATGGCCACTTCACACTTGTGTTGGAGTTGAGCCAGACTCCTCCGTGTTCTCATCTCTGTTCCTCTTTGTTACTTCTCCCAGGCTTGTGGCCAACAGGTGGAGTAGTGAGAGGGGAGGAAGAGAGGTGATCTGGCAACCTGTAACCCTGATGCCTCGTCCAGTTGCTCAGGACTTTTATTGGGACTAAGTCCCAGGGGCAAACATTAAAATCCCAGGCTGATCTCAGCCAAACTATGTGGTATCTATGCAATGTAAAAAAGTAGCACTTTAATGTCCAAGATCTCTTCTTAGCAATATGTTGTGTTCATTTGCCCAATTCCTTCCAGTTCTAAAGTTACCTTCCCATTCCAGCAGAGGAGAATCTCCTTCATTGACCCAAGAGGATAGAAAGCCCCAGCTTTGCAATCATTACAGCCTGCAGTATCTAGACAAATACACTTTCTTAGGGTAGGGCAGGCAATCGCTGGGCCTCTTCCAGAGTTGGGGGGGGGTTACTGCGCTGCCATAGGGAATTTCACATTCACGTTCTTAGCAAGTGCAGATTTGGCATGGAAGAATCACAAGCTCTTTTTAATATGGAGCCACAGGTCATAGCTTCTGAGTGCTGCCTTTGTGAGAGACGGAGCAGTGCAGAACAAGCTTGCAGTGGGGGTGCTCCCACCTACTTCATAAGCAGAATGAGAAGCCTTTATTATTGCAGCTCAACTCTTCTTTCAAGTACCTAGATGATGGAGTTCAGAAAAGAAGTCTGCTCCCAGCAGCCTTTTCTGTGATTGGTTCACTATGGCACAAGTGCAATTCATGTAATTAGGCACCAGATGGCAGCTGTTCTCATGTTACCATACACAATACCAGGTGCAATTACATAGATTGTACTTACCCAGTGATTAACAACAGTTTCTTCACAGATTTTATTAGTGTTGCAGTTGCACTCAGTGGAACCCACCCTTTAGTAAAGGCAAGGGAGTATCAAGCTGGTGCATCATTCCCCTGACAGCAAGTCTGTGGGGCTGAACTGCCCCCTTAAGCTGAAGTTCATGGGGCTGATTTTGCTTTCACATCAGTATAAAGCTGAGGAACTCCTCTGAAATCAGCTCTCAGATTAGCTGGGCCTCAGATGGCTTCCTGAGTCATTAGTTGCCTGTGGAAGAACATTTTAAAAAAGGCCTGCAAGAAACAGACACAGAGTGAGACACTCAAGTTCATCCTACTGCTGCTAGCCCTGGACCCCAAAATATGCAGCGCGGTGTCTGGAAGGTTCATATAAATGTGGCAATTCTCTCTGCCCCTCTCTTCATAGTCAGACAGGGTGTATGTGTCTGCCTGGGACAGAAAGGGGGACTCCTGTAACCAGGACATTCCTTGATTCAGTTTTATCAAGAGGGAGTACCAGGATAGGATGGTTTCAAGGACCTGGATATGGACTGAGGTCACTTCAGCTCCAGGTGAAGCTGAACAAAGCCAGCTGGCTTCCCAATGAAAGCTCTGTCCATTAGGGAGCTGAGCTTTCATTCCATTGGCAGGGGCTTGGAAAAGACTCGCTCGTTCCTCAGGGGGGGATTGGAAAGGTTGTAAAGAAGGAGGCTGGAGGATGTAGCTCTGCAGTCTAGCAGGAGTCCAAGAAGTGCCCAGTTTATACACCCTAGACTAGTCTTCAATATACTGTCTTTGTTTTATCTAGTTGGCTTAGTGGCCCCCAAAAGCTAAGGACTGCATAGTGATTCAGACACCCTTCCCTTGTGGGATGTTTTTCTGTTGGACGATAGCAATCAGTGTCAATTGCTCTCAGACAAACAGATTTCTTCTCTCTGCTGCTGTCATAGAATGACCACCTCCATGGTGCCCCCTCAGTGCCTAAGGCTGTGGCCCTGCAAATGATCTCCTGCCTCCATTCCCAGGGGCCGATCACCTGCCCGTATTCTTTCCGAGCATAAATAGCCCATTGTGAGATTAATTTATAACCAAAGGTCCCACAACCATAATTCAGATTTCCCCAGCAGAGTCCAAACAGTCACTCTTTCAAGCCTCCATAGTCCATCAACAAACCAAGTACAACTCCAGCATCTCTCTCTGCACCTACCTGAGTCCTTCTAGCTGGGGTGCTTTCTGCCCTGTTTTCTTGCCAGGCACGGCTCCAGCTACTGCCTGGAGACCTCAGGGGCTAACCCCTCCATCATTCCTCATCCTTCAGCTCTGTGACTCAGAGCCAGCAGGCATCTCGCTCTGCTGCTGTCAGCTTTCAGGCCTCTCCCACAATGGCTCTTTGGCCTGGGGAGGTTTGTGGATGACCCGTGCTCCTGTCCCAATAGCCTTTTGGTTTCACCAGCCTATCTGGCTCTACTGCTCCCTAGGAAACTCTTCCCGCTCCCTCTTTCAGGGGTATCCCCTCCCTGAAACGCTCAAGCCGGCTTAGCTCTCACCAGACTCTGGGTTCTGAGTTCTCCCTTACCATTGATCTGTCTCCCATTTATATCTCCCAGGACAGCCTCTCCCTCCTCTTTACACTAGATTAGGGGGCACCTGGGCTGATACAGGAGCACTGGGCCTGATTTCATGTCAGGGGTCCGTTATCCTGTTAAATCCAACATGAGTTACTTGGAGGTTGTATATTGGGGGTGGGGTGGATCTCGACTCAGCCATACAGAGCAGTCCATTGTCATGGATAGCCTGACCCATGAAGAGTGGTAGGAAAGTTCAGCCAGTCTCATGCTCTCACTTGGTGGTGCTTCCTTACTGCTTTACAGCGAGAGTGATGAATCATCTTGTTCCCAGCAGCTGGGAATCTCAGACATCATCTCAGAGCTCTGAGCATGCAGGGGAAATTCCCACAGGCTAATTAGCTTCCTTCCTGACAGAATATTCCATCACAGCTATGGTGTTCTTTCTGGAGCTGTGTGGCATAGACAATGAGAGGTCCAATCGCTCAGCCTTTGTGCATTGCACTGTGTACTCAGTCACATTTCTTCTCTGCTGATGTCCCCAAGAAGTGATTAAACCAACACACCCCCAGCAACGCTGATTCTTTCTCTGAGTTTCCTAGTGCATTCCTCCTCTTCCACAGCTTCTTTGAAGTCGGGGCTGCTTCATCCTGTGACTTGTACGGGAGGTGCATACTGCTGATGGTGAGCCAACCATAAGCATTCCAAAACGGGCTAATCCCAGCGCAAGACTCTTCTCAGTCTCAAAACTTGCCTAGTTTTGATGCAGACATAACTTTGAGCTGAATTGTTTCAGGAAAGAGAAATTCGGGTGGCATGAAAATGGCCAGAATACTTGGCTTTTGCAGCATGAAAGCGCTCCTGGTTTGAAGGCACTTGGAACAATGGTAGATTCTGGCCCTTAAAGTGTAGCTATGAGTCAGACTTTTTTACTGTCTCGGTTCTTATACTGTGCTCACTGCAGTAGTAGCTGAGTGTCTCATTCGCCCTGAATAACTTGCATTGCCAAATGTGCCCAGTTCAAGTGCCAGCTATAATTTGAGAATCAGAAAATGCCCTTTGTTTGTATAATTGTCGGGGTTCTCACATGACATTTGCTGTGTTGGTACCTGCACAGCTCCTTTCTATGAACCATGGGTACAAAAATAAATGTTGCCTTTATCCTCTCCACAAGGAGGGCTTCAGGGAAGTCTCCCCTCCCAAAGCTCTCTGAAACCCATCTTTTGGAGGGGCAAGAAGCATCTGCTGCCCTGCACCCTCCACTAACCGGGCTACATGCGAGTAGAATCCCTGAATACTAGCAGTGAAGATATAGTTTTATTGATAAAGCAGATGATAGGATATGATCCACCTCTTCCCCGCTCTATTGTTTCCCCTTCAGTAAACTGCATCTTATAAAATACATAGGGCCAAATTCTACTTTTTGTTGGATTTTACCCTAGAACAGTCATAAACCTATGATCCTAATGCAGTATTATTTTGTGTTCCTGTTTTTCTCTCAGTCCCCTTGGAAAGATTTGTCCCAATGAATTTGGGGCTGCCCAAACAAATCACTCTATGAGCAGCAGCAATTTGAGAAGAAGGTTCATGGTCACAGATTCGAAGGCTCCATGCTAAATCACACAGTTCCTTTAACCAGGTACCAGATTGGCCTTCCACACCTATGAAGAATCTACAAAGTTGCTACAGAGCATTAACTCGCTGCAACTAGAGACAATCCGGATTCAGATCAGCATTTGCACCAGCTATTCTTCTGGCAATCTTCTTTCTGATATTCTCATACACAGAAGGGCAGGCTGGAATTTGGCCCGTTGGCCCTGATTCAGCAAGTTATTGAAACACATGCATAACTTTAAGCATGTGAGTAGTTCCACTGAAGTCAGTGAGGACCATAGAGAGAAATTATACATGCTTTTATGTGTGCTATTTGTACAGAATCACATTTAATACTAGCAGTCTATTTTATTTTTAAGCAGAATTTAGGGGCTAGTTGAGTAAAACTTTCATTTCCTGAAACCATGACAGATATTCTTGACTTTTGCAAGAAGTTAATAAAATGCCGATGTATCTTTCGTAATTAAGGCAGTGACAATGCTTTTGTTTGTAGGAATGTAGTTCAAAGGAAGTCTTCTTGCAGTCTCCAGAAAATTTTCTCTCTAAACCTTTTAGAGGATTTATTTTCTATGCAAGCGGGGGGGGGGGGGAGAGGGGGAAGCAGATGTAGCAGATTTACCTACATTGTCTTGCTTTTTGTGATGCAGATCAGCTGAAGATTTAGGAGCTTTTTGTACAGCACAAGTGCAGATGAAAATCAGCAAGCTGAGCAAAAACCAGTCTAAATTAGGGCTGCTGTCAAGCCATTCCAAAGGAATGGGCTGTTTAGATTTTCTGTGCTGTGAGGAAAACTTCCAGAGTTGGGAAGTGTCTTGCACAGAAACACTTCTATCTCTGTGCTTGTTGAATCCTTTCATTCTATCTGATGGGAGAGAGATCTTCCCTTCTTTCTGTGGTGCTGGCTGGAATTGGGTCACTTGATTTTGGTGTGACTGTGCTGCAAGAAATACTCTTCCATACAGCTGGCCAAAGCTGGCATGATCCACAGTTGTGAAACCAATTTCCTTTAAAAAGGGATCCCACTGTATCATCATCCATCATGGAATTTTTCATTCACCTGGCACATAACAGATGCCAATGCTGACTCAATTTTCTTGGATTAGTTCACATTTTGTTTTAATAATAGTGCTTCTTGGTTCAGTAGCCCCTTTCTGCAGAAGATCTCAAAGTGTTTTCATATATTAGGGGGAAAATGCCCCCCATCTTCGCCGTGATGTAGGGAAGCATTATTATTACCATTTTATAGGTGGGGAAACTGAGGCTCAGAGTTGCAGTGGCTTGCCCAAGGTCACCCTGCACACTGAGGAAGGAGATGAAGACCTGCAATGGTTAACTAGAGTGCTGTGTAACCACAGGGCAGTATTGACCCACTATGGATGCACTGCAGTGTTGCCACTTGAACTAGTGCAATCCCACCCATGCAGTTCCCAGTGATTCAGTTCTGTAATGTAGCTGTCCTCAAACTTTGGCCAGTGGAGTACTTGGTGGTGGTCTGCAGAAAGCTGGCGGGTCACATACTTCTGGCTCTTCCTTGTTTCCAGCTGCTAAAATGCAGTAAATACTTGTTATCCAGAGAAGCATAGGGATTTGGGGTGATCAAGAAAGGGACATGGAGAGTCCATGAGGCTCTCTTTCCATTAAGACCCAATCCACACTATAAAGAAGTCGGAGAATCCCCTACTCTAGGGTGGACAAAGGGAGTAAGAAGATCTGAATAGAACATTGTACAGTGCTTATAAAACATTCAAAAGTGAAATATATCTGCTAATTAATCCTCCCAACACTCCTCTGCAATAGACAAGGAGCCATTTGAGATGTCACCAAGGCAGGGACCATCTTTCTGTTACATGGAAAGTGTCTAGAACAATGGGCTACAGAGAGAAATAAGAATGTCAGTGGAGCTGCTTATGTATTTTGCAGGTGGTTTGGCTCTTTTTTCATTTCACCAAAAACAAAAAAGCATTTAATAGAGGGTTTCTTTTCGAAGTGCAGTTCCTATGTAAGAATTGTATCGCAAACTGCAAGACTGGGTCCCAAAACACTTATGCACATGAGTAACACTGAACTCTGGGGACTTCTCAGAGTTTAAGTGTATAGAGTCAGGGCGTTGGTGGTATCCAGTTGAAAGCATCAGAGCTTTGGGGTAGTGAAATGTCAACGCATGCTCACCTCAGATCTGAAGGTGGGCCTTTTTCATTGTTGAAGGCATTGACATTTTGAAATTCATTCATTAAGTGAGGCAGAAAAAAGAAATTGAGAAGAAATCTCCCTGCAGCTAGCCTTGTGCACTTCTCTAAAACTATTCAAATACCTCAGCTATTTAATGGGAATTTCACAGAAATGCAAAAATCCCCCTTATGTTTATTTTTTTTCACATGTATTAAAAAAGGACACTAAAAGTATCTATCCTCAATTCTGGGCACCCTTTACAAGACCCAAAATTCATAGTACTCAAAACATTACATCAGACTACAACTGATGTGCTCACGAGCACAATCAATCATGGACCCCAAACCTAATTAGCCTGTACTAAACCCTAGCCAACCCTCATTCCATCTCCTCTCCTGTGTCTTCACTAGGAAAGACTGATTAACTCAGATTAACTAACTGAAGGTAAAAACCTAGAGAAGACAAGGAAGTTTTCACATATTAGTAAGTCAAGTTAGAGGCAGGAGGAGGGATCCCCCCCGAGCAAGGATGCAATGGCCATTTCTTTGCACATGGCACATTCAGTAGGGGAGGAGGAAGTGTTCTGATGCCTCCCTTGAAAATGCTGTGTGGAAAGAAAGGGCCACTCCATCCTTTCTCTGTCTCCCCTTGCCTCTTTAACTTGCCCCGATAACTCCTCTCAAAATGACCAACCTTCTTGAATTTTGATCACCAGTACATGGCAATTGATGTAGACTCTTTAAATGCTGCATGCAAAACACCATCCTCTAGCATATTCAAGTTGCTCACTTTCTCAAATCTCCTGGATCCCTTCCAGTCAAGCTTCTAGGCTGGATATGGCATGCAGACTGTTGGTCTTTCAAAACTCTCAATATGAGTTTTTAGATTCTCAGTATGATTAAGGACAGCAGAAAGAGAAACCATATTTGTCTGAAAATGTAGGAAGATGTACGAGAAATCTGAGAAACTAAGTGGTTTGGCAAAGGTACAGAGCCAGTCTGGGTCAGAATTGAGGAACATGGGAGTCTTGGTGGACACTGTGATGCTCTGTATCTCAGGGGAACACCCTACACCCCATATTCCTGTTTATAAAATGATTGTGTGGTATCCAATGCAAAGTTTGTTATGTTGGATGTTTTCGGAAGGCTCATAATGCACTGAGCATGGTTGTTGTAGTGATCTAGTAACTGTTACAGTAAGGTTATAGGTTATACTTTCATGTATACAGTTACAAGGCTGAAAATGTATCCTAATGGCTTAAAGCAAGCCCATGCAAAAACTCTCCAAGAGCAGAGGGGTAGTTCACACCTCGTCAGGGCATGGAGGGGACAAACCCAGCCCACCCTCACAGGAACAATGGACACTGACTTAGGCAGCAACAAAAGAATATTAGACCCTGGAGGGAGTCACCTCCTTCCTTTGGGCAGTTTGAGACTGCGATGAGGTAATGCTCACCTGACTCTGAAGGGTGCGGGAGGGGAGCAAAGCCAAGAGGAAAGAAGGGGCATGCTACAAGGGAGAGACATTTTGCCATGTGTGCTCTCTCTCTCTTCCACCTACATCTACAGACACCATCAGCACCAAGCAACTGAACCGCTGATCAAAGGGGGAGAGCCTGGCTGAAGAGCCAGCCTGTGGTGAGAAACATCTACGTTTGTAAGGAAACTGCAAGTGTTAAGATCAGCTTAGAATGCCTTTTGCTTTTCTTTCATTTGACCAAATCTGACTTATTATGCTTAGATTTTAAGTGATTATAAGTCAATCTTTATAGCTTATCTGTTTGTTTGTTGTACCTGAAGCAGTGCATTTGGTTTGAAATGTGTCAGACTTCCCTTGGGACAACAAGCCTCATACATATCAATTTCTTTTTTAAATTGATGAATTGCAGCATCCAGTGGGCATAACGGAACACTGCAAGACAGAGGTTCCTAGGGTTGTTTCTGGGACCGGAGATATTGGCTAGTGTCATTAGCTTGCAAGTAGGTGGGAGCAACTTACATGACAGAGGCTGTGCGTGAACAGCCCAGGAGTGGGGGTTCTCACAGCAGAGCAGGGTAAGGCTGGCTCCCAGAGTCAAGGATTAAGGTGACCTAGCAGATCACTAGTTCAGGTAACACCGGAAGGGAATGTCACGAACACACTTTCTGAAGCTGCCTCCATCTTTGTGTGAAACCTTGGACAAGCCCTGCTCCCCCATTTGTAAATTGACAATAATACTGGCCTCCCTCATAGGAGGTTGGAAATTTAATTTGTAAACCCGTTAGTGCTTTGGGTGCTATGGAAGGGCAGAGGATTATCATTTATTAATTGTTTCACTGATGGGGAACATCTTAGAATCTAGAGCTGGAAAATTGACAAAGTAGAACTTGCTTGTAGACATCTGGCAGATTACTGAACTAGCAGCTTCTTTTTTTCTTCATTTCCTGACATGTTCAGAAGATGCTAGCGTGACAATTGCCAAGGGGATTTTTCTGCTGGTGGCAGATTCTGCTGTCACACTTGTTTTTTTGCAGGAGAAAAGTCTCATTGACTGCTATAGTCCTAGCTTCAACTCCAATGGACATTTCCCTCCAGAAACAGTTTTGTTTCATAAAATGTTAGCAGGCTTTTTGGGCCACGGGAAAAAGAGCTACTCGCTTGCCTTTGGGATGGGGCTAACAAACTATATAAGCAGCATCCCTAGTTGATTGGTGTTGCTATCAAAATCAGTGTTTCAGGGATCAGTAAAGTGAATAGGAGTAGGTTGCCTCTGAGTATCAGTTAAATGTGTCTCAGTACCATATATCTGGTTTTGAAGCCATATTTTTTTGGAAAAGAGAAAAACTTTGCAAAAAACATTCTAACTTTTATTCCCACTCAAGCTCCCCAGAGTCTCTTTAGCAGAGCATTATCCTCCTCCCGTGACCCTTTGACACTGAATATTTTTGGTCTGCAGTCTATAGTAATAGCTGCTAGGATTTCCTTTGTGCACAGGATTTGGTAGGAAATTACAGCTATTCATGCTGCGCAGAAGAAGATAAAATGCTGTTCTGGGAACACAGATCCATAAAGGTTATTAATCTAGAGAATTATTGCTTTTAGGTTAAAGCCAAAAATCTCTGCTGTAGATGCTGTTTCTCTTTATTTTAACTTGTCCCTAAAAGCAGTCCTGACAAAACCACCCTTTTTTTGAGTGACTTGAGTATGAGGATGCAGGGTTGAATCAATATGACCATTCTGTGTCCCATTTTTAAACAAAAGCAATTCCCTGCAGCTGTGTCCACTACACCACTGCATGATTTTTAAAAGCACCCCATGAAAAAGGTATGTGCATATAGAATAGTTTCCTTCATTACGAGTTGAAATAACTCACTGTTTTCTCTTCTTCACCCCCATAACTAGCTCCGTGGTTTTCCTCCTTCTTCGGACTGTGTAACAGAATTGCTTGTCCCTATAAGGGCTAGAGGTTTGGGGCTGGGCAACTGGAGTTATGAAGTAGGCACATCTCACTAGGGATCAGTTGATTTCCCCTATAAGCCCAGCAGGAAGCTGTGGAGAGAAAGGCATGCTTGGTGAGAGACAACCAAAGGAAGCTGTGGCAGAGACTTTAGAAGAGCTGCTCAGAGTAGGAGTTATGTGTCTCTTGGAAGGTCTTTGACTGGGAGAAAGGCTTGCTCTTGAAAGATAGAGGGCTGAAGAGGGATCCTCTTGCACCAGAAAGGAAGCCTTGTGCATGGGTGATTTTAGTTTGTACCTAAAGAGAGGCAGTTGATTGACATAAAACTTACTTAGGAACTCCTGAGCTCCTGTCTCAGCTCTGACACTGGCTTATTGCCTTGCCTTGAGCACAGATGAGGGGTCATATCCTAGCCTTGATCAAATCTTGGGAGCCTCCATAAAACCTGGACAGGATCGCTCAGGTCTAAAGCCCATAACCCCATTTTCCTGCCATATGTACAAGTAGGGAACTGGAAGGGACAGAGGTTAAAATGGCTGGAGATCAGATGTAGCTGCGGTCTACAAGACACAGCTGCCATGCATAAAAAGGAAGAGGAAAGGAGGTTTGTGGTGGAGGGGAAATCCTCATCTAATTTGGACAGGACAGTGACCTGCTCAGCAAACATTCTGGAGACAGAAGAATGCTGATTTCTGCCTGTTTACATGCTGGAAAGGGACAAATAATTGTTTTGAGTGTTCTTATCCCTGTTGGCAAGGAAAGCCTACCTTTTGGTGGGATGTTAGCGGATTCTGTGTCTGGATAGGGGAGGGCAGAGTTAGTCAACTTTCCAAAGAGGCATCTAATTTTGGGTGCCCTACTTGTCGCCTTGGGCTGATTTTTCAGGACTGCTGAGCACCTGCTGTTTTTATGGTCTTCAGCTGGAGATTTGCGTGATCCACATCTC
This sequence comes from Chelonoidis abingdonii, assembly GCF_003597395.2. Taxonomy (NCBI): domain Eukaryota; kingdom Metazoa; phylum Chordata; order Testudines; family Testudinidae; genus Chelonoidis; species Chelonoidis abingdonii. Next base: position 293,536,355 of record NC_133770.1, read on the forward strand.
TGAAATTGTGGCTGGCAGTGTTTGAGTGGGCATGCAAAAATGTAGGCACTCGAATTGTGGCCACTTCTGAAATGTTTGACCTTAGCTTCTCTGTCTTACTCTCTATCGGCTCCTTCCTGGGCTGCCTCCCTTGCAGGGATGTTATCACGTGTAATGTTTGTACAGGGCTTTGAAGGAAGAAAGAACTCAGTTATTAAAAAGAAGCAAAGTTCAAGGATTGCATAAAACTGTGAGCAGAGATGGTTGAGTGCATTCAGCCCTGCCCATTGCCTGCCTGTCCTGTTCAGGATGTTGGTTTCCTTTAACAGATGGAATGAGATCAAGCAGGTAGAATAGCTCAGCTATTTGTCTGAGCTGGAAATGAAACACACAAAAATAACTGGTAGAAGGACTAGATGCTTTAATCTCCTGCTGTGGAGTAGATGACAACTAGCCAGCTTGATACTACTTGATGCTATAGTACTGTCTGTTCCACAGAGATAAAAACATCATACTGATCTTCTATACTCTCCCATAGGCAGTAACTCCTGGTAAGGAGAGGTACTATGACGGGGGTTATACTGGAGTTCATATTTAGTTCAAAACAGTTAAGAACTGGGGAACCTCAATCAATTTTAAGTGTAGACTAAAAGGCATCCTTTCTATCCATTTGGGTGCATGGCTGCATGTCTCACACCCAGATAATATCCAGTATAGGCATTTAATTCTTCTCTGTGCTGCAAACAAAATGATGCAGAGCTGAGTGATCCTCCATCTGTGGCTGCTGAAACACTTATAGCTCCTAGTACTCATATTGCTATTGTGGTTTTCTTCGTGTCTCTTGGCTCAATAGGCTATTAAGTGACTCCTCAGCTATTCAAGACTAAGTGCTACTGGTGTAGCTGCTTCTGGTAGCAATGAAACTCAGCAGGCCCTTTGCAGGCCCCTCTGTAAACCTGATTGCTTACAGAGACTCTACTCTAGTAGCACATGGGGAATCATGCAGAGTCTGCTGGAGAGCACCTCAGTGCCTGTGCTGCCTGCGGGACATCCTTGATGCTCAACCAACACTGCAAAGCTTGGTATTGGGGCCCTTTCTGGAAATAAGCCACTGTGGCCCCATAATCATGTGTTCCCTGGTTTCCAGCACTGGCGCCAAGTGCTGGCCCAGGGTGCTTAGTCAAAGGCAGACCAATTCTGAACCTTCACTTTTGATTCTCTGGCTTGCTTCCTGGGATTTAGGCTTGTATACATCCAAGAGGTTTAAGGTAGAGACCTTGTATGGCTGTAGTGTCACGGACAACTCTAGCTCTTGAGTTATCTCCAAAAAAACCTCTTATAACAGTGTCCCCCACCACACACACACAATAGCAAGAGGCTAACAATGATTTCAAATTGGACAAATGGTCTGAGGTAAACCGGATGAAGTTCAAGAAAGACAAATGCAAAGTGTTCCACTTAGGAAGGAACAATCAGTTTCACACATACAGAATGGGAAGATACTGTCTAGGAAGGAGTATGGCAGAAAGAGATCTAGGGGTCATAGTGGACCACAAGCTAAATAAGAGTCAACAGTGTGATACTGTTGCAAAAAAAGCAAAAATGATTCTGGGATGCATTAACAGGTGTGTTGTAAACAAGACACGAGAAGTCATTCTTCCGCTCTACTCTGGGCTGGTTAGGTCTCAACTGGAGTATTGTGTCCAGTTCTGGGCACCGCATTTCAAGAAAGATGTGGAGAAATTGGAGAGGGTCCAGAGAAGAGCAACAAGAATGATTAAAGGTCTTGAGAACATGACCTACGAAGGAAGGCTGAAAGAATTGGGTTTATTTAGTTTGGAAAAGAGAAGACTGAGAGGGGACAAGATAGCAGTTTTCAGGTATCTAAAAGGGTGTCGTGAGGAGGAGGGAGAAAACTTGTTCACCTTAGCCTCTAATGATAGAACAAGAAGCAATGGGCTTAAACTGCAGCAAGGGAGATTTAGGTTGGACATTAGGAAAAAGTTCCTAACTGTCAGGGTAGTTAAACACTGGAATAAATTGCCTAGGGAAGTTGTGGAATCTCCATCTCTGGAGATATTTAAGAGTAGGTTAGATAAATGTCTATCAGGGATGGTCTAGACAGTATTTGGTCCTGCCATGAGGGCAGGGGACTGGACTCGATGACCTCTTGAGGTCCCTTCCCATCCTAGAGTCTATGAATCTATAATTCTTCCAAATATGCATAGGTGCTGTTAAGGAATTGAAATTAGAGATGAAAAATGTTAGTTCATTGAACCATCTTCCTGGCAGGACTGTTCTCTGCAGGACATTTTCACATGTTTTCTCTAATCTAGTTTTAAAAATCCTAAATAGATGGGCCTATCTCTGTTTGCCTTGGGAGGCTGTTTCACAGCATACTAGGGCTCTATGCCAAGATGGTTTTCCTGAGATTCAGTTTAAATATTTCCATTCTTAATCTCACCCCAATAGCGATACTTTCTCCATCTTTGGCCACCCCAAACAATTTATCTCCATCCCCAGCCTTTGTGTGCTTGTCACCCACTATCACGTCCCTACTTACTCAAGCTGTTAATACTTCTCTCTTTTAATCTTCTATTATCGTAGTGCTTGGACCAACCATGATCAGGGCCCCATTGTTTGGTGCTGTGTATGTACACCCCCCCACACACCCTGCCCAGAGGAGCCTTCAGGCAAGACGAAGGGTGGGAGGGGAAATACAGGCATAGAGAGAGTAATTTGCTCAAGGCCCCACAGCAGGGAAGTAAGTCTCAGTCGGGTGCTTTGTCTATTGCACCACACAGCAGCTGCAATCTTTCCTCAAACCACTCCCCTAATTGTCATGTTTCTCTTTCCTGAGTTCCCTCCAGTTTGCCGCTACCTTTTCTGTCCTGACAGTCTCAAACTTGGGTCCAAGATTCCCGCAGCTAATCACTGACCAGAGTGCCTAAGACTAGACAATTAAGCAATTGTGTTAAAATGTTTCAAAAAGAAATTGGGGAAGCAGCACACGTATGGGCTAGTACACTCGGTCTGATAGTCTCCATGTGCATCTTCAGACTGTCAAGTTTCATCTGCTGCTGATATGGGGATGCCTTCACATGCAGCAGTGGCATCTCTTGGGTTGGGATAGAAGTGCTTGCAGCAAATACCAGGGCCGGCTCCAGGGTTTTTGCCGCCTGAAGTGGTGGAGGAGGGGAAAAAAAAAGCTGTGATCGGCGCCTGCTCCATCGCGCCGCTTTCTTCTTCGGCAGCAATTCAGCGACAGGTCCTTCCCTCTGAGAGGGACCAAGGGACCCGCCGCCGAAGAGCCCGAAGTGCCGCTCCTTCCCCTTAGCCGCCCCAAGCACCTGCTTGCTGGGCTGGTGCATGGAGTTGGCCCTGGCAGATACCAAGGTGTCTCAGTGTAATAAATATGCATGGTTTATCTAGGAAAATTGTTACACCTCATGCTGGTATGTAGAATTTTTTTCTCTGTGTGTCCATTCATTTTACACCTTTGGATACAGTTCTGGTTTTGTATCTGAGGCTAAATTCTACCCTCAGTGCCACCTGTGCAACTCCACTGACTTGCCTTCAATGAGGATAAACGGCTGTCACTAAGGGCAGAATTTATTTCATACCACTTTGAGCCCTTAGCTTTTCTGAATGGACTCCATGAAGTTCACTGAAGACAGTGGTGCTCTGGATTTCTTATTGTTACCAAAATCAGTAGAGTTCTTCCCACTGATGTCTAGAAGATTCCCTGGAATTTTGGAATGTATTGGCCCCAGTCTTCAAAAGTTACATGTTAGAGAAATGGCATGGAGTTGAATGTTAGGCATCACTTTGCTTGGCCAATGATAGTTCCTATCCCAAATTACTTGCAGCAGATCATGTGACTGATATAGTGTAAGTATAAAATAGAGCCACAGCCAGGAGCCCAGAGGATGCATTATGAGTCCTGCAAGCAGAAACCTTTCAGGAAGACCAATAAAGTAGATCAAGATGTCTCTAAAGAGATTTGGGTTCAGATTGTAGCCACAAATTTGTCCTGTACCTGAGACCATGTTTAAATTTCTTAGCCCTTTTGGCACAAAGAATCTTCTTCTACCTTTACTGTTTGCTTGAAAACTTCCTAGCTGTAGTGTTGTGCTAATAAAGCAGCTCTTTCAGTTTGTTTGAACAAGAAGGTGTGTAGAATGAACAGAACACTATATACTTATCTACCTGTTAGAAGTCTTAAGAATAATGGCTAGCAAGTGATGGCAACACAGAATGTAATACATTTACCCATGTGACCCCTTGGACAGTGTTCCTCAAAGGCAGTAAAGAAGGCACATTCCTCCTGAAAGTTTAGAACTGAAGGCTGTATGTCATCTAAAGATCAGCATGATGATCTTTATGTATAACATACTGTGACTACTGTTTATAAATCAGTTTTTCTCCCTTCCTGAAAAGATGATTGTCAGGGAATATATCTCACTGGCCGCTAGCCATAAACAAAACAAATAACCCTCCTATGCTCAGTGAATATTGTTGTGACATTTCCTGTTGCAAGAAACTAACACAGTAGATTGTTGTAATAAGCCTCTGTCCCAAATCTGGACCTTAGCGTCCAAAATCTGGGTGCTTAGCATGAACCTCCAAGCTTAATTACCAGCTTGGATCTTATCTCGCTGCCACCAGTCAGG
>NC_133770.1:293541718-293580985 GCF_003597395.2 Chelonoidis abingdonii
GAGAGAAAACAAACAGACAGAACAAAGACAAAACACACCCAGAAGTTCCCTCCCTCACTTTGAAAAATCCGGTTTCCTGATTGGTTCTCTGGTCAGGTGTTTGGTTCCCTTTGTCAACCCTTTACAGGTAAAAGAAACATTAACCCTTAGCTATCTGTTTATGACAATTGTAGATTTTTGACTTGACTCTGAGCACAATGAATGTTTCTTGTGGGTCAGAAGGCTTGTCATCCAGAAAATCTGGTGGTAGGAAATGCTAAATCTCCCCCCAGATTTTCCTCACTGAAGCCTTAGCTACACTAGAAATTGTTTGTCAGTAAAACTGCAGTGATATAACTATACTGGCAAACCCTACTAGTGTAGACAGCTTCTACTGGCAAAAATGTGCTTTTGCTGATATAATTTATAAGAGTTGTCAAATGAAATAAGCTATATCAGCAAAAACACTACTTTTGCTGGTATAACTGACTGCACTAGGGTTTTGCACTTAAAACCACCTAATAGACATTATTATATTGGTAAAAGTTTCTAGTGTAGACTTGGTCTGAGTAACTGGGACACTTCCTGAAGTTCTTTGCTTTCCTCATTCCAGTTTCTAAAATTGATAATTAGAATTGGTCAGAAAATGAATTTATGGTCCAAGGGAAACTGTGATATCTTGACTCCCCTCCCTCCCGCCAGCCCCAGATGAAATAGAAATTCTGAAAGGCTTAACCAAATGCATTGAAAAGAGAAAGTCAAAATGACATGGTTTACCTTATCAAAATGAAATGTTTTTACCTTATTGAAACGAGAGCTGAAATAATCAATTTCTACTTTTTGTCGTCAAAAGCTGTCTAAATCTATACATTACAGTGAAACATTTAGATTTAGAGAAAGCTGCAGTTTTTGTTGGAACACTGTTCTGTTGAAAACTTGTCGTCCAGCTCTACTGGTAATATCGATGTATTTCTCATAGTCTTCATGTGAATTTATTGGTGGTGTTAAGACCAGCAACCATGAACATTTATGGCTCAATCCTGTCCTTCAGTTAAGACAAACTGTTACCTTACACAGGCAGTTGAGGATCTCTCCAGAATTCTTCTATGGTACAAAACTGATGTAGACAGTCTACCTTAGTCTCTCCTGCTCTCCCCCCAGTGCTGGGGATATATGGGGTTCAGGTCTGGGTTCAGCCATCCTGGACTGGTAGAACAGCCCATTTGGAGCTGTTCCTACAAACATAAATTGGAGCAAGGCTGGTCATTACTCCTGAAAACTGAGCCCTACTTATCCACAGAACAAATGCAGCATGTGAAGCAGTTCAAGCTTCCTTCACACATGAACTTTCCTGATCTAAGGAGATCTTCTTTAGAGGAAAGTCAGTAGTTCAGTCTTTGTGACCCAGTCACTCCTTAGCCTTTCTGCTGGGGTTGCTAATTGGTGCCAAAGGTGATGATTTTTTGTGATATGGGTACCTATCCAAGGGTACTGTAACTGACAGTACCAAACTCATTTCATGCAGGCTACCAAACAGTCATAAGATGGTAACAACTTGCAGTCACTATCAAACTAGGCTTGATCTATACCCATGACATTGAAGTGAAAAGCTCTGTTTGGCACTACCAATCACTCCCTCAGCCATCATTATTATTATTTTTAGTTCCCATCACTCTGACATTCTGCATCAGATGTGTTCTTAGCACTTTGTTTGGATGTGTTCTGTAGCTGGCTCCAGTTACCATAATTTTCCAAAAAAAAAAAAAAAGTTTACACTGAAACACACAAGGTGTATGGGAACGCATGCTGGTGCTAACTGTAGCATGCCACAATACTTAGTGGTAAAACTGTATGCTCCTTCCTTCCTCATATAAATGCCAGAGCTGAAGATTGTCTATTGCTTTAAACTCTGTGCTCCCCAAATACAGCTAACACCCTTCTGAACAAAGTGAAACAAATAGGAACAGAGGCCTGGGCACAGAACATACGTACAATGGAGAAAGAGATGATTTTGCCAGCTGTTTTAAAACTGGCTCCTGCACACCTGTAAATGTGAAACTTGATCAGTAGTTCAAATAGTGCTTTGGTTTGCCATCCACCGGTATTGCTTCAAAGCAAGAGCTAGGAAAAAAACCTGTTTTCTTCTGTTCTGGCTGAGAGAGAGATTAGTCCGTGTTGTGATTATATAGCACATCTTCATTTGTGCATTGAGACACGCCAGAAAAGAAATCTGTGCTGAAAGCAAAGGCACAGAAGCATTGAATTTTGCACACAGAAATTATGGCATTGTTTTATGATGACAGAGGGTGCATCCATATTAAATAACTTTAAGCATGTTAATTAACTGATTATACATAGAAATTCTTATCCCAGAGCTGCGGCCAGATTTTCACTTATTTGCCACACTTCTTAATAATGTTGTCTATTAAAAAATACCAGGTCAGATTCTCAGCTGGTGTCACTCCGTTAGCTTTGATGGATTGACAGTGATTTATGCCATCTGAGAATATAGGCCATTCATATGGAGTGTTTCAGATTATGACTACAGGTGTTCAATACTCTTCCAACTCTGGGAAGTACTGACTCAAAGGACTTACTGTTGGTTGAAGCACCTAACTGGTCACAGAGGGACACATCATGTTCCCCCTTACTCCCAAGTAGCTCCAGTGAATTCAATGAGCCACTGATATGTCAGCTGAGCACGGTTTGGCCCTAATTACTTACTAACTGCACCAAGAAAGCTCCACCCCTGGTTTTGTTAATCAAAAGGGAAAAAAGACAGGATGAGTGGGTGACTGAAGGGACTGGTAATAAGGGAGAACAGAACTTAGGTTGCATGTCCAGACCTAGCCCTGGTCAGTAATGACAAAGTCATGAAGCCGGCCCTGCGGGCTAGGTGAAATGAGTGTGTCAGTCCAGTTGTCAATGGAAAAATGTCCACATCACAGCAACTACCCTTGCAGTTGGGTTGATTGCTTCTCCTCTCCCTTTGACAATCTCAGACAATAGACTAAGAATTTAGTGGCTATGGAGTGAGGATGATTTAGATTGATAGTTCACTGGGGCAAGCGGCTAATATAGGGCCCTGATCCTTATTGAGGTTTTAGACACTAGTGGAATATAAATAATGACCTCTAGATGTGTCATTCCCTATCCCTCCCCTGCCCCCGCAGGATTCATGCATGGGGGGCAAAGGGGGAATGATTGCACTGTTATCCTGAGGCTAAATAGAACATTTCAACTTCCTGATGTCCCAGTCTTTTCCTTTTCACATAAACGGTGTATATCCCATTGTTGTAAGTGAGAATTTGACTTGGAGCAAAGTAGAAAGAAAAAGTCACTAACAATTCTTCAGATATTTGGACTGATACTTTAGACGTTATGGCTACAGGTTAAGTGTAAAATAAACAAATATGCTAAGCAGTGAAAACCTTAGGAAATCTACAAACTACAGAGGCTTTCAGAAGTGAGATTAGTACTGAGATGTAGTAGGGGAAAATAGCATATTATATGGGAGCATGTAGCACACATGGATTTTAGGGAAAGCTGCATATATATATAATCTGTATTGCACTTAGCCCAGTGGAGACCCAATCCTCTAGGTGGTTTGGGCTTCTGAAAAATAAATCATAAATACTAAAAGGTTGTAGTCCTACATTCTTTTTCCCTATGAGTCACTACTGAACCAGTGCACTCACCTAGTGTTTGGCTTTGGGCTGTTTGCTTTGTGAGTCACCTTTCAGCTGAGCCATAAACCAGGTCACTGCCGATCTGACCCAGGAGGAAATTCCTTCCTGATCCCACATATTTAGGCAATCAGTTAGAGCCTGAGCATGTGAGCAAGAACCAGCCGGCCAAGCCCCTGAGAGAAAGTGCTCAGTGCTACCTCCTAGCATTGGCCCACTCTATCCAGTGTCCCATCTCCAGCCATGGTCCTCTCTGGTGCTTCAGAGGAAAGAGACAAACAAAACATACAGAATATATTTTGGGGGGAGAAGGGTGGGGAATCCTTCCCTGGTCTCTGTAGCATGTATTTTGGGAACATAAGAAATAAACAAGAAGTGAGATCCAGCGCTGCTGAGCCCTGACCCCTGCCACGGGAAGCAACCTCCTCAGACAATCACACTCAAATGTGTTCAGTGTTGTCTCAGAACTAATTAAGTTGATTGCCACAACCTCTTATTGGGAGGCTGTTCCAGAACCTCATTCCTCTGATTAGAAACTTTCTAATTTCCTGCCTGAATTTGTTCAAGGCCAGTTTAGACCCATGTTGTGCCAACATTGTCCTTTATCTTAAATAGCTCTTCACCCTCCCAAGTGTTTACCCCTTGATGAATTTCATATCCTCTCTGTCTTCCTTCTGCTAGGCTAAACAATCAATGCTCTTCCAATCTCCTCTTATACAATAGGCCCTCCATTCCCCTGATTCCCCCCAGCAGCTCTTCTCTTTCAATTCACCTTTCTTGAACATGGGTGGCCAGAGTTGTACACAGTATTCCAGATGAGGTCTCAGAGTGCCTTGTGCAATGGCATTAATACTTCTCTATCTCTACTATAAATGCCTCACCTGATACATCCTAGAATTGCATTTGCCTTTTTCACAGCTGCCTTGTGTTGGTGGCTTATATTCATCCTGTGACTGACCCATGCACTCAGGTTTCTTACCTTCTCTGTTGCTTCCAATTCATGATCTCCCCCTCCCCCCCGCCAAACTGTAGCAGAAATTCTTATTATTAGACTCTATGTGCATGTCTTTCACTTTGTACTATTGAGTTTCATCCCATTTCTGTTGCTCCAGTCTTCAAGGTCACCCAGATCTTCCTGTATAATATTCCAATCCTCCTCTGTACTGACAGTGCCTCCTAGCTTTGTATCATCAGCAAATTTCATTAGCACACACCTACTTTTTGTGCCACGGTCTATGAATAAAATTGGTTTCAAGACTTATCCTTGAGGAACTCCAGTAGTATCTCCCCTCCAGTCTGATAGTTCATCTTTCAGCACAACCCATTTTCTTTTCCCCTTTAGCGAGTTCCTTATCTACCTTATAATTCTTGTACTAAAGCCCATATTCTTTAATTTAACTAATAATTTCCCAAGTGGCATCATGTCAAATGTTTTACTGAAGTCCAAATACATTGGATCTACCATATTGCATTTTTGCTTATCTATAAAAAACACCAGTTATTTTCTCAAAGAAGAGAATCAGGTTAGTCTGGCATGATCTACCTCTGGTAAACCTATATTGCCTTATTCCTCTTACTGTTTACCTCCATGAATTTAATTATTCTTTCCTTCATAATTTGTTCTACAGCCTTGTATACTACTGAGGTTGGACCAACAGGTCTGTAATAGTCCGTATCACTTATTTTCCCTTTCTTAAATATAGGTACAATATTAACTATTCTCCAGTCATATGGTACTATTCCTGAATAGATAGATTTATTAAAACTCTTTGCTGCCGGACTAACCAGCTCATGTGTCAGGTCTTTCAGTATTCTAGAATGACAATTATACTGTCCCTCCAGTCAGAGCTCATTAAGCTATACTTCTTTCTTCCACCTCAGATGTGGTAATTTCCATTTCTATACACTAATTTCCATTAACCTTCCTGCCTTCATGCCCATATTATCATCCTTATTGAAAACTGAGGCAAAGTAGTTATTTAGTTTTGGGGACATAGCTTATTTTTAATCCCCTTCCCATCCCTGCTCCATAGAAGCCCAACCTCATCCTTCCTTATTCTCTTTTTATATAGATAACTTTAAAAAACCCTCTTATTATTTACTTTCTTTGGCAAGAGCTTATTCATCTTGGCTTTTAGCAATTCTCATTTTATTCTGACATTTTCTAATCTCCAAGGTGTAGCTTTCCTTTCCGATCAATCCATTGTTCCATTCCCTGTAGGCTCTCTGCCTACTTCTAACAACCTTTTTGAGGTGCTCATTCATCCAGTTGGGTCCAGAGCTTTTCCCTACAACTTTTTCCCGTGTTTGGATGAAAATTGCAGATAGTTTTATAGAGGTGATTTGAAGAAATTCCAAGCTTCCTGCACATTTAAGTCCATGAGCTCTTAGGTCCAGCTGACTTCTTTAACCAATTCCCATCCTTTTCCAGTCTGCCCTTTTGAAATAAATATTTATAGTTGATGACCTTGTTTTGATTATCCTGCCTTTTAATCTAAACTAGATCAACTCATGATCACTCTATCCAGGGTTATTTCCTATGACCAGCTGGTCTGTGATGTCCTCACTATTTATAAAAACAAAACCTAAAATTATATAATCTTTTGTTGGTTCAGTGACAACTGGATGAAGAAAGCTGTCTATCATATCCAGGAATGACTGGCCCTACCCGTATTAGTAGCATTCATTCTCCAGTCTATATCTGGGAAACTATTTTTCCATTTTTATACAATTCCCAATAATATTTATTTCTTTAATAATAGTAAAGAAACCTCTATCTATATCTGAGTCTGACCCTACAGGCCTATAGCAGACCACTAACACTATCCCAACAGAACCTCTTCTACAATCCTTCCACAAAGTGATTTTGACCCAAACAGATAGGGTAGCACTGTACACAATCAGTTTACCATTATTTCTCTCTCTCTCCTAAACAGTAAATACCTTCAATACTTGTATTTCAAACATGAATGCTATTCCACCATGTTTCTGTAATCCCTATAAGGCCTGGTTTGGCCTCCTACACTAGTAGTTCCAGTTCCTCCCTTTCATGTCCCAGACCAGGTCCACCGACTGCAATTCCGGTGGCTGGGGGCACTCGGGCAATTGCCCCCTTTGTCCTGCCCACCCCCACCAGCAGGCCTGGCCCACACTCCTTGCATTTGTGTATAAACATTTCAGTTGCTTCCTTCAAACTTCACCCAGTTTTCCAGCCTTTTCACTAACTGTAACACTTACCTCACTACTAGTTCAATCACTATTTGTACTTTCTTTCTCCTTGCTGTCCGTGCTCTTACCTTGTGGTGTTCTATTTATCCCTCTCTATATCTTCAGTGAGCTTAATTTCATCCTCCTCTTTTGTTCTCTGTCACAGTCCCCTTTTCATCATCATTTTTCCCAAGCCTCTGGTCCCTGGCTGTCTCCCTCACCTCTTCTGCCTTTCCTTTCCCACCTCACCAGCCCATTTTCTACCTATTTCTGCTCCTTGTTTCCCAGCACAGCAAACCTATCACTCAACTTGATTTCACCACCACTAGCTGGTCTCTTCCTCTGGCATGTCCTCATGGAGGAGAGGATGTTATGGAGGAGGGGAAATCGAGTGCCTCTAGGAGAGCCAAACAAAATTCTTCCTGCATTTTCCAAATGTTTACATAATTTTTAAATAACCACAACATTTATGACCCATTGTAAATACTATATTTCAACACAGTACATTTTTGAACATATGTAACAATTTTTATATTAAACAGGAGGGAATGACCAAGGCTGTTAATTCGAATTGGTCTTGTTACAGCAACTCTAAGTATTTCCATAATCAGATTTAGGTGTCTCTCCATGGCAAGAGGCTTTGTGTTCCAGGATTGTAGGTAAATAAATTACAAGCTTGCCTTTCAAAGTCTTTATCATAATTATACAAGTCTGGTATAATCTTGCATGTAATTGGAGGTGAGCATATCTTATCCAAGTCAGTTGATAATGATGTGCTGCCAATATTTTAAGGAAGACTGAGAGAAAATCTCTTTAAATCCATTATAAACTTCCCTCGGGGCATATGTGACAGGAACAGACTGAGAGGGGAACCTGTTTATTGAGTCATATTAAAGGGGGAATCATTCATTTTTTTCTATTTTAAATATAACTGCTCTCTTGTAACCATTACCCAGGAAGGAGGCACCCACTTCAGCCAGATTTTGCTGAAGAAGTATATACTCCGTTCTTAAAAATATACGGAATCTATTGACAGCACAGCACTGATAACTGGTACAGTCTGAAGAGGGCAGTTGAGGTGAAGGTCTTTATAAAGGGATTCACAGACATCCTCTCCTAGGACACTTCCAAAATTATTTCATTTGGTGCAATCTGGAGCATTCTTATGGCAAAACATTTGCTCTTCAGGGGCTGACTTTTTTAAAATGTCATCTCTAGCAATATCTGGAGAGGGGGCTGAATGTCATTTAAGAAGGATGGAAATCATTCCAGCCCTTCCCCTTAAAATGCAAGCAGAATTTTTAAAAAAGAATCCCTGCAACAACCTAGTGTTCCCTTCTGCATGTCAGATACTTTGTATTTATACTATTGTTTGTATTGTGGTAGCATGTAACATTCTAAATCAAGATCAGGGACCCATTGTAGGAAGCATTGTACAAATGCTGAGGAAGACACAGTTCCTGCCTTGAAACTTGTGGCATGTAAGGCTCTGATCCTGCAAAGAATTGTGGGAGGGCACCAGACTATGCCCCTACCGAACAAAATGCTGGATCTGGGCTTAATCAGACAAAATGCATCAACAATCTGAGGAGTGGGTGGATGAGGACACAAGAATATGTGGTGGCATAATCAGATTGTTTGGAACAAGATTTGCTCAAGCAGGATAATGCAGGTATCAACAGAATTGTTTTCAAACCTAGTGTGACACATATGCATTTTAGTTCTTCATACAAATGTAGTATGTGTATTTTGGAACCATGAGGGTTTTGAGTTTCTGTCATATTGGATGTTGTAGATGTAATTTTCCTTCAATAGGTGAAGAGTTGTAGTTAAATGTCGACCACCACCTTTGTAGTGTTTTTATTCGAGCAAAATCTTATGAAGCAAGTGCTCCCAAATCCACAAGATAACTTCCCTTTTCAGTCTTGGGTTTGCATAATGACTCACTTTATATTTTGTTACAGTTAACTAAAGAAATTATTTCATTAGTAGTTATTTAACATTTATATTATGGAAGCACTTAGAGGCCAACAAAGTGCTAGGTGCTGTACAAATATATAGTAAACAGTTCCTGCCCCAAATTGCTTACTGTCTAAAACAGGAGTAGCCAATCTGAGTCTGAGAAGGAGTCAGAATTTAAACAATGTACATTGCCAAAGAGTCACAGTAATACATCAGCAGCTCCCCACACCCGCTCCCAGCATCTCTCACCCACCAGCAGCCCTGCTAATCAGCGCCTTCCCCTCCCTCTCTGCACCTCCGGATCAGCTGTCTTGAGGCATGCAGGAGGCTCTGGGAGGGGGAGGGGGGAAGAGTGAAGGCATAGTAGGCTCAGGGGAGGGGACAGGGCATGTGGCAGAGCAAGGGGTTGAGCAGTGAGCATGTCCTGGCACACTGGAAAGTTGGCGCCTGTAGCTCCAGCCCAGAGTCGGTGGCTACACAAGGAGCCGCATATTAACTTCTGAAGAGCTGCATGTGGCTACAGGTTGGCCACCCTGGTCTAAAAGATGATACATAACAGATGGACAAGATGAATAAGCAGCTCAGGGTGGGGAAGAGAAGGCAACAACCACGAAAAACAGGATGTGCATAATTCTTAGCCAGTCAGGAGAAGTAATCACAACTCATGAGAAATAAGCATCCCCTTTATATAATTGTTAGGGTCCATATTGACCAACTTCCTCTATGGGTCTGTACTTTACCTACATACACAAGACTGATCTGGCCATTGAACATGTCATCTCACTGACTCATGTCATCTTAGGCTGAGGACTAAAAGCCTGGGGTATCTATAAATTGCTCCCTCTAAACCGTACAGGTAGGGTCACCTTGTTTGCTACTCACTTCTATGTATCTGGTTACATTACTTTGCAACGTTGTGTTTATACTGACTTCCTCACTTCTTAGAAGATATTGGGTAAATTAACTCTGAAAAATTCTAAAAACACTGCAGAAAAGATAAACCCAACTCAAGATTCAACAGAAAAAAGAGGGCAAAGAATGAAAACCTGAATTACTCTGAGTGATCTCTGAAAAAAGCCTTTGATTAATAATTCACCTTTTGGTTGAAAAATTCACTTTGGTCTTTGAGGAACTGGCCACCCTAGAGAAAAGGGAGATTGTTTTTACTCTGGAATAAATGAGAGACTGAGAAAATAGACTGTCACATCACTTTTCTTAGCCAAAGTTTGGCAGTTCCAGATTTCTTTTGAGCACAGAAAAACACAAAGTAGGAAGACAACCGCCGGATATTAGGCTGTCGTGGGTATTAATGTAATCATTGTCTGAGTATGGAGAAAATGAAAATGATTAACCATATGGGCCAGTCATTTACAAAAACAAGGTCCCTATTGTCAGCCCCGGTATGGGGAGCAAAACCTTAGGAAGATGCCATGATTGCTTAGCACAACATCACAGCCTTGTGGTTGGTTGGGTTTTGGTTTGGAGTTGGGGATGATCTCATGAAGAATGTGGGAGGCTTCTCCCCTAAGTGCTATGATTCCCCATCCCCTCCCCTCCCAAAAGCCATGGCAGAGCAAGGAGCTTAAAGTTAAATCTGCTTTCCTCCGCTTTATAATTCATGACCCTCTCAACAGAGGAATTGGTTGCTGGCTCACCTCTGCACCATGCAATCCCTCATAGGAAGCAGGAACTATTGCTGTTTGAAGCTATAGGTAACATGGTAACAGGCATAAAGATGTTCTCTGCTCTATGAGGTCAACACACCTGCCATGAATGTAATATGTGGACCTGATCATGTTTTATAGTGTACATACAGGAGTATTAGAATACAGATGGTATATTTAGTTATGTAAATGCTACATCTTTGCTTTCTGTGTATTGCTCTTTTAAATCTCTAAGAACTACTTCATACAAAGAAAGGTGGCAATTCTGGGCCCCATTCACTGTTGCCCTGCATCTTGCAGAGTTATGTGCACTGGTGCAAAGTGAACATAACATGCTGCCAAACCAAGATGGTACCATTTTGCATCCACTCTGTGCTTATGCAAATGATGAGTCAGCCCTCTGGGCCAGATCCTTGGCTAGTGTAAATTTAAGTCAGTGGAGCCATGTTGAGGATTTTGCCATTAACATTTTAGTTCAGAGAAGACTGTCACAGAGCGGAGACACACACTGCGCACTCTCTTATGGAGAATTTACTTGTGTTCCTTCTTGTTTTGTTTTTCTCTTAAAACTAAAAATCATTCAGACTGAACATATCTGTGTAGTCACTCTTTATATATGGAAAACATAACAGCATTTTGAGTGGTGAGAACAAACCTGGAATAATCTTCTTGAATTACCTTGTAATGTGGATTTGAAAAATAACTTAACAGTGCACAAGGATTTGAGATGACAGAAGATTAGATTGTATTTAACATAACACATTCTGTTTGTTCATGCTGACTTTTTATGGAGTGTGTGATGTAGAGGTTACTACAGAGGACTGAGAGGTAGGTGGGGACTGGTTTCTATTGTGTGTTGATTCACTGAATTAACTTTGTGACCTTGGGGAAGAAACTTGATTTTAATGTGCTTCAGTCAAAGTTAGTTATAAAACACTGATATGTTTTCCAAATATACTGCAGCACTCTAAATGTTTCTTGGGACACTAAAGTAAAACAGAGAAGATTGTTTTCTTCATTTAAAAACAATAATTTGTGGTTAGTCCATGTTGTAATTGTGGTTTATTTTAAATCAGGGTGTGGAGCTTGTACCCATGAATAGGCAGCAGAGATATCTGAAGCATTTGTAAATTGTTGCATGGGTGAAGGAGGGTTGCTACATAATAACAGCACACCCTGGTGTTTTTTTGTTGGTTCAAATCTCTCATCGGGATAATGCACTAACAGACTATCGTACTTTCAGACTTGAGCCTACATTTTTTTATCGCACTGCTACAAACACCAAAAAGTGCCATGCAGCATAAAAACAGCTATAAAACTATCAAAATCCTATCAGTGGCCTATGGCTGGGTAGAATTTAGGGAACTGAAAGTACAAGTGTCATGTTGAGCAGGTCAGATTTGAGGGATGTGTCATGCCCCAGGCAAACAAAATAATGTGGATATTGACCCTCTACGCATTCTGTAGGAAGGCAGCTGTTCTGCAGCTCTGAGTTAGATCTGACAATCTTTCCTATGCAGATGTTTGTAATATTCGGAGTATATGTATTAGTCTGGATCTTTGCAAAAACAGGGCAATTTCATGGTAGTTCATCCCTCCAGAGAGGGTTGTCATGAAAAACAGATCTTCTCCCCCGGAAATCTAAGCTGATTAATACTGTTCAGAAACCAAAGCCATTGGTTGCCTGTTTATTATAAGCATGGATAAGTTGGTAAAACACAATGCTGCATCGATGCTGATGATCCGTCGTAGTGATGGTTATCATGTCTCTCATAATTAAGGCTATGTTTTAGTCATGAGTATTTTTAATAAAAGTCATGGACAGGTCACGGGCAGTAAACAAAAATTCACGGACTGTGACCTTTCTATGACTTTTACTATATACCCCTGACTAAATTTTGGGGGAAGGATTAGCCCGGAGGCACGTGTCCTGGGATCCCGCTGGTGCTAGCGGGGAGGGTTGGCATGGCTGGCTGGCAGGCTCCCTAGCTGGCTTTGCACCTCGCTGGAAGCAGTGACATCCCCTCCCTTAGCTTCTAGGTGAAGGCGTGGCCAGGCAGCTCTGGGCGCTGCCTCTGCCCCGAGCGCCAGCTCTGCAGGTCCAATTGGCCAGGAACTGTGGCCTATGGGAACTGCAGGGGTGGTGCCTGCAGGTGGAGACAGCGTGCAGAGCTACCTGACTCCGCCTATACCTAGGAGCTGGGGAAGGGGGATGTTGCCGCTTCCGGGGAACCTCCCAAGGTTAGGGTTAGAGCTCTCACCCTGTCCTGTCTCCTGCCCCCCGCCCCCCACAGCTGCAGGGGGGCGGGGTGTGAGACACAGTGGCCCAAGACTGCCCCAGCAGCAGCCGGTACCGCTAGCCCTCGGGGACTGCCTGAGCTGTTCAGGTGGCCCCCGGGCCAGGAACAGCACCTTCTGAAGAAATCATGGAGGTCACAAAGTCATGGAATCTGTGGCTTCCATGGCCTCTGTGACAAACTCTTAGACTTACTCATAATTCATTTGGTTTAACAAAGAGTCACCAATTACACAGGTGGCCCAAGAGCCTCTCTGCCTGGTTGGCCACATCTTTATAACATAAGAATGACCATACTGGATCAGACTAAAGGTCCAGTTAGCCCAATATCCTGTCTTCTGACAGTGGCCAATGCCAGATGCTTCAAACAGAGCTGAACAGAACAGAGAGGTCTAGGATCTAGCAGTCAGAGGCTTAGGGACACCCACATCATAGGGTTGCGTCCCTGACCATCTCAGCTAATAGCCTTTGATGGACCTATCCTCTGTGAACTTATCTAACCCTTTTTTGAACCCAGTTATACTTTTTTGTCTTCACAATGTCCCTTGACAATGAATTTCTCTCTCATGCCATGATTCCTTACTTTGCTTAACAGCCTTTGGTGTGGGGCCTTGTCAAAGGCTTTCTGAAAATCTAAGTGCACTATATGTACTGGATCAACCTTGTCCACATTTGTTGCCGCCCTCAAAGAATTCTAATAGATTGGTGAGGCAATATTTCCCTTTACAAAAGCCATGCTGACTCTTCCCCAACATTATGTCTGATCATTCTGTTCTTTATGATAGTTTCAACCAATCTGCTTGTTACTGAAGTCACGCTTACCAGCTTGGAGTTGGCAGTTTTGCCTCTGGAGCTTTTTTAAAAAATCTGTCACATTAGCTATCTTCCAGTCATCTGGTACAGCGATAGGTTACACTCTGCATATAGTAGTTCTTCAATTTCACCTTTGAGCTTTCAGAACTCTTTGGTGAATACCATCTGGTCCTGATAACTTATTACACTTTAATTTATCAATTTGTTCCAAAAGCTCCTCTATCGACACCTCAATCTGGGACAGTTCCTTCAGTTTTGTCACCTAAAAAGAATGGTTCAAGTGTTGAAATTTTCTTGAAATCCTCTGCAGTGAAGACCAATGCAAAGAATTAATTTAGCATCTCCACAACAGCGTTGTCTTCCTTGAATGCTCCTTTAGCACCTTGATCATCCAGTGAGCCTGCTGATTGTTTGGCAAACTTCTTTCTCCTTGCTTTTGCTGTTAGTTTTTGTGTCTTTTGCTAGTTGCTCTTCAGATTCTTTTTTGGCCTGCCTAGCTACACTTTTTTATCCTTGACTTGCCAGAGTTTATGATTCTTTCTATTTTCCTATTTGACTTCCAATTTTTAAAGGAAGCCTTTTTGCCTCTAACTCTCTCTCTTTTACTCTGTCTAGCCATGGTGGTTTTTTTGATCCTTTTACTATTTATTTTTATTTGCGGTATACATTTAATTTATGCCTCTATTATGGTGTTTTTAAAAAGTTTCTGTGGAGCTGGCAGGCATTTCCTTTTAATTTCCATGTAACTAATTTCCTCCTGTTTATTTTATGTTCACAAGGGTTCTTAACTTTCCTTCTGTAGCGCCATACAGAGTCACTTGCAGTTGTTCCTCACATTCAACCCAAAATCCTCTGTACAAGTTCTTATGGGGCTTTAAAGGAGGTGCCAGTTCCTAAAGAGTTTCATAGAAGACGTGACTGAAATTATTAAATATCATGTGTGTAGTATCATAAATTAACGGAGTGCTTTACAGATTAAAGTACGCAGTGTAGTTGTAACTGAGTTGTTCCTAGGATATTAGAGAGACAAGGTGAGTGAGGAAATATCTTTTATTGCAGCAACTTCTGCTGGTGAGAGAGAGAGAGAGAAGCTTTTGAGCCACACAGAGCTCTTCTTCAGGTCTGAGAACTACTCCCAGTGTCACAGCAAAATGCAAGATGGAACAGATTGTTTAGCATAACACATTAGCATGTTCAAAGTTGAGTGGCCTGATAACATCTCTGCAGTCATGGAACAAAAAGAGGAGGTTAGTGGGCTACAGATTGTTGTAGTAATCCATAAATCCAGTGTCTCTGGTTAGTCCATGATTTTGAGTGTCTAGCAGAGTAATGAATTTAAGCTTGCAGGCTCGTCTTCTGAAAGTGTTGTGCAGCTTTTCTTTGAGCATAAGGACTGATAGGCCACTTATCAAGTATGACTGGTTTGTGAAAAGTGTTCATCTACAGGTGATAGATTGTTTTTGTCTTTTATCATTTTCCTGTGTGTGTGTGCATTTGAGAGCATAGTGATTGTCTGGTATCACCCACGTAGTTGTTGTTGTTGTGGCATTTAGTGCACTGGATGAGACCCCACATGCTTTGATAAACATGTATAGGAACCAGTGATCTTGAAAGGTGTGTTGTGGGGGCATAGATCATTGTAGCAGTGGAGATATGTCTGCAAGTCTTGCATCTGTAGTTGTCACCTGCCATCCCACACTGGAATCCATACAGGATATCATCGAACAACTACACAAGCCATACTTGATGGGGACCCCATCATAAAAGAGATCTTTCCTGAATCCCCATTTCTGGCCTTCAAACAACCCCACAACCTCTCCAATCTCATCATCGGTAGCAAGATCCCCACAGACCGGGACACACCAACTCAAAGTGGCACCAAGACTCTGCTAGAACAATAGCTTGCTCAGTTGTAAATTTAAAAAAATGTACCCTTCTCCCCTGGAGGAGGTGTCAAATCTATTAACAAGAATCCCTCTCTTCTTACAAGTGTGGTGAATTTTCCTCCTCCGCGATCAGTCTAGACTAAAGAAAAGGAAACTGGGGACCAGCTCGTGTAGACTTCCACATGCAGAAATGTCATTAAAGCCATTAAAGTGGGAGCTCAACAAGCCAAGGGTTTGCAGAACTTCCCAAACTTTGCTTAGAGATGATCATTCACAGTGGTTAAGTAGAACTGCATTTAGATCCAAAGGGGATCATAGATTTCAGGGCCAGAAGGGACCATTATGATTATCTAGTCTGACCTCCTATATAACACAGACCAGAGAATCTCCCCAAAATTCCTAGAGCTTCCCTTTTAGAAAAAAACATCCAATCTTGATTAAAATGGTCAGTGATGGTGGATCCACTATGACATTTGGTAAATTATTCCAATGATTAATTACTCTCACCATTAAAAATGTATGCCTTATTTCCAGTCTGAATTTGTCTAGCTTAAACTTTCAGCCATTGGATCATGTTATACCTTCCTGTGCTGGATTGAAGAGCCCATTATTAAATACACTGCTACCTCGATATAACGCCACCGGATATAACACGAATTTGGATATAACGCAGTAAAGCAGTGCTCCGGGGGGGCAGGGCTGCGCACTCTGGTGGATCAAAGCAAGTTCAATATAACATGATTTCACCTGTAACGCAGTAAGATTTTTTGGCTCCCAAGGACAGCATTATATCAAGGGAGAAATGTATTAGTTTCCCATGAAGGTACTTATAGACTGAAATCAAGTCACCCCTTAACCTTCTCTTTGATCAAGCTTTCTATAAAGCATGTTTTCTACGATCTGGATATCCAGTGCTTCAGACAACAAATATTGCTGCAAAGTGAATGAGATTGCTGTATAAACACAGGTTACTTCACACAGCCCAGACAAAATGGCTTCTATTTGGCTGGTTGGGTTTTTTTTCAACTGGAGTAAAGAGTTATTTTCTCTGTAACCTTGCACAGTTCAGAAAGCAAACAAGTCTTAATACACAAACGTGTATTTCTGTGACCAAGGTAAAGGAAGGAAGGAGTGGTTTTTGGTATCAATTCTAACCCTAGGCATTGCTGTGAAAAAGCCTGTAGCATCGTAACAGGAGAAGAGAGGATGCAGAAGTGAGCATCATACAGATCAGCCTACACTAGTATGGAAGGATTTTTTTTAAAAAAGTCTCCACATTCAGTTAAAAAAAAAAAAAAGCAATGCACTGTACATTTCCTGCAGTCCTGAAACACAATATGGGGAAACCTTCAGAGTCCATCTGAAAAGCCCTGTATTAGCTAACTAACTAACTAAATATCCAAAGCAAGTGTGAGGAAATCTGAAGCAATAAAAAAATACATTTATTTCTTCACATTTATTTTTTTAAAAAAGCCTGTCTGTAGGTCTAAATGCTTTTACAAATGTGTAAACCTACACACAACCACGGATAAAACTCCTTTCCATAAGGATACCATACCCCGCACAGCAGTTATATTTTATAGCATCCACAAGTGCGGTAGGCACTTCACTGGCAATCCCGAGAAGACAGGTCTCAAACCTGCAATCAGATCTGATAACAGGGATCTCTGTGTTAGTGCAGAGCCCCACTCACCTCAGTGGATACGAGGGCCTGCCTATGTGGATCTGTTTACAGGTCTGGGCCCTAAACAATGAACATATTAAATGAGAGAGGCTATTCCACATATCAGGGAGGAAAGGGTTTATAGTTCTTTGCAATGATTGCATGATACATTTTCTTTCCCCACAATACAGTCCTCAAACCAGGAAGTGCCACTGGCAGCTTAGGCTCCACCTTCTAGGCAGCTGGTGTGGAGGAGAGGGTATGAGGAAGGGAAGGATGCCTTGACAGGGCCATTTAGGGATATGGGGCAAAAGTCTGTTGGATGATCTAATTGGGGATTGGTCCTGCTTTGAGCAGGGGGTTGGACTAAATGATCTCCTGAGGTTCCTTCCAACTCTGATGTTCTATGATTCACATATATGAGATTACTGAGTGTAGGCATCTGCATGTCTAGGTATTTTTTTAATTTATTTTAAATTGTTAAAAAGTGGACTTTTTTTTTTAAGGCAAAGCGACAGAAGTGAGATTTTAGCAGTGACTTGAAAAAGGTGGAGCTGGAGGTGTGTCAAATAGATTTTGGACAGGAGTTCCAATGTAAGAGGCAATATGAAAGAAGGTAAGGAGACTAAAGGGATTTTGGAGAGGGCATCATTAGCAGAGTGGCAAGGGTGAGAGAGGATATGGAAGGAGATGCAAGCCGGACCGCCATAGTACTTTGGACATCCTGAAGGAGAACAGGGTTAGCATCACAGAGATCAGAGAAGATGAGACTGCAGTAGTTAATGCAGGTCAGGGATTGTCACATGGGTGTGGACATGTGATTTGGCCATTGAGAGAGACAGAAAAGGTGGAAAATATTTATATAATATAAGCACTTCCTCATGAAGTGGTCACTACCTGAATAGGTGGTTGGAAAGAATGGGAGCAGCCAGGGATGATCCCAGAGCTCTTGGCTTGAGTTAGAGGACATATTGGCAGCAATGGAAAATGTGAGTAACAAAGATTCAGTTTGGTCATAATCACACACTACCACAAAATTGCCTAACAAAACAACAGCCATATTCATCTGACCATTACATCACACAACCCACCACTCCCCCAGAACCTGAGACTATAGATTAATTTTGTAGCATAGAATCATAAAATTGTGGACTGGAAGGGACTTCAAGAGGTCATCTAGTCCAGTCCCCTGCACTCATGGCAGGACTAAGTATTATCTAGACCATCCCTGGCAGGTGTTTGTCTAATCTGCTCTTAAAAATCTCCAATGATGGAGATTCCACAACCTCCAGTGCTTTTATTCCAGTGCTTATTATTTATTCCAGTGCTTAACCACCCTGACTGGAAGTTTTTCCTAATGTCCAACCTAAACCTCTGTGCTGCAATTTAAGCCCATTGCTTCTTGTCCTATCCTCAGAGGTTAACAAGAACAATTTATTTCTCTCCTTGTAACAACCTTTTATGTACTTGAAAACTGTTATCATGTCCCCTTTGTCTTCTCTTTTTTTCCAGACTAAACAAACCCAAATTTTTACAGTCTTCCCTCATAGGTCGTTTTCTAGACCTTTAAAACATTTTTGTTGCTCTTCTCTGGGCTTTCTCCAGTTTGTCCAAATCTTTCCTGAAATGTGGCACCCAGAACTGGACACAATACTACAAATGAGATTTACTTAGCACATGCATCTGACAAAGTGGGTATTCACCCACAAAAGCTCATGCTCCAAAACGTCTGTTAGTCTATAAGGTGCTACAGGACTCTTTGCTGCTTTTACAGATCCAAACTAACACGGCTACCTCTCTGATACTTAGCACAGAGTAGAGCGGAAGAATTTCTTCTCGTATCTTGCTTACAAAACTCCTGTTTATACAGCCCAGAATGTTTAGTTTTTTTGCAACAGTATTACACTGACTCATATTTAGCTTGTGATCTGCTATGACCTCCAGATCTCTTTCCACAGTTCTCCTTCCTAGGCAGTCATTTCCCATTTGTATGTGTGCAACTGATTGTTCCTTCCTAAGTGGAGTACTTTGCATTTGTCCTTATTGAATTTCATCCTATTTACCTCAGACCATTTCTCCAGTTTGTCCAAATCATTTTGAATTTTAATCCTATTCTCCAAAGCACTTGCAACCCCTCCCAGATTTGGATTGTCCACAAACTTTATCAGTGTACTCTCTATGCCATTATCTAAATAACTGATGAAGATACTACACAGACCCAGACCCAGAACTGATCCTTCTGGGGCCCCACTTGATATGTCCTTCCAGTTTGACTGTGAACCATTGATAACTCTCTGGGAATGGTTTTTTTCAACCAATTATGCACCCACCTTATAGTAGCTCCATCTAGGGTGTATTTCTGAGCATGCTGTGATGAACTAGTGAAACTGCCCACCAGCATGGCAGGGATTAAAGAAAGCCTTGCCCCCATTATACCTGCAGCCAATGCCAGGCCTGGACGGGGAGAAAAGGGGAGTGCCAGGCTCAGTTGGGAGCTAACTGGCAAAGAGGCAGGAGCTAGCTCCCTGTCTACCTGAGGGGAAGTGTCACTAGCCTGACAGCTGAAGCAGCCACCAGGGAGTAAGGACTGTCTTCCCAGCCAGGGCAAGCTGTGGAGCAGATCTCAGAGCCTCTGGCAACTCGGGGAACTGGGTGACGGAAGTCCAGAGATCTCATGGGGTTCAGCTTTACCAAACCTATGGCTGCCCTGGCCGAAGGAGCCTGGGACCATGGCTGGGCACTGCCCAAGGTCCATAAGTGGGTGCTACTGGAAGCAAGCCACCCCAATGACTTGAACTATAGGAGCCATGCCTCAAACTGAAGGGACAGTGGTAGGAGGTAGTGCTGGGAGGTGGATTTAGACTGCCTGCCTGTAGGGCCCCCTGTTCAGGGGTTGGCTCAGACAGGGCCCTGCTATGGGACCTGGTGGAGAGGGAGGGACCAGGGCCCCCTACCTCACCGCCTAGAAGACTGATGCACCTCGACCAGGTAAACAAGGGTCCAGAGGTCAGGAGTGCCAGCCATTAGGCTGCCTGGCCCTCCAAGCACCCTGTTACACATGCCTTGAAGGTAAATAGATTCAGGCTTTTATGGATCAGAGAGAGATATGAACACATGATAAAGGCTCTCTTAATTTAGCTAAGACACCTCTTTTAAACCAGAGGACTGTTAATTCAGTCACCTGTGCTGATTGCAGTAGTAGCAATATCTTGATTTTAAAATTTTCAGTAATGTAAAAATTGTTCAAGTTGTTAATAATCCTCACTGTTAATGTGCATTTTATTTCTGGTTTGCATTGTCTAGCTTTAACTCCAGCTATTGGATCTTGTTATACCTTTAACTGCTAGACTGAAGTTCCTGTTATCAAAATGTGTTCCTTAAGAAGGTACTCTAGACTGTGATCAAGTCACCCCTTAACCTTCTCTGTTACATTAAATAGATTGAGCTGTCTGAATCTGTCACTACAAGGCTTGTTTTCTAATCCTTTGATCTGTCTCTTGGCTCTTCTCTGAATCTTCTTGAAATGTGGACACCAGAACTGGACATAGTATTCCAGCATCGGTTGCACAAGTACAAATACACTGATAAAATGAGGTCTCTAGTCCTACTCCAGATTCCCTTGTTTATGCATCCACAAATTGCATTAGCCTTTTTGGCCACAGCATTGCACTAGGAGCTCCTGTTCAGCTGATTATCCACCATGACCCCCAAATCTCTTTGAGTCACTGCTTCCCAGGATAAAGTCCCCCATCCTGTAAGTATGACCTACATGCTTTGTTCTCAGATGCATACATTTACATTTGGCCGTATTAAAATGCATTTTGTTTGAAACAATGTAACTTTTCCCCCTCTTGTTTTGGATTGTTACCTGTCAGGTCTGAAGGAGTTAACTGCTTTTCTTAAACAAGAAAAGCAATGCTGTGACTGAGGGAAAGCCTCTAAGCTTGAATTAACTATCAGGAAGAAACATCACTTTTGAGTAATTACTGCAAATCTCTAGGCACATAAACAGCAACTCGGCCGAAGTTCCACCTGGGGACAGTTGCATATACTGGTTTTGACCGGGTTCAAGAGGCCCAGCAAATAAAACTCAGAATTGTATGAAGTGGCTAACCTGACATGGAGGAGGTATCACTCTCCTTAGATCCAAGAATGGACATGAAGCTGCAACCAAAAGGGACAGACCCTGCAGGAAGGGTTTGGAGGACTTCAAAACCTACAAGGCCTCCATGTGGAAGATGGGTGACACTTTATAAGACAGCTATACATATAAGCTGTTTATTGGTTTCAAGGTATGCTTTCTCTGTAATGCTTTTATTCTAAATAAATACATTGCTTTATGCAAGTTGGCTGGGCACTGGTAAACTATGTCATAGCTCCTGGGAGATAACAGGATAGCGTTTGCTGAACTAAACTTGACTTACTAAGGTGATCACAGTGAATTTCAGGAGACATTGCAGCCTAAATCCCCAATCTGGACAACAAGGAATGTGAGTTCCTGCCTTGACTAAGTATGTGTAGAGAGACTCTTTGTTAGAGGGGCCCAGGGGCATCTAAGAGGGACTGTGATAGTTACTGAGCTATCTCTGTAGCTGAACAGAGGATTTCCATTAAGGGCAAGCAGTCTAGTGGGTTCCATTACACCAACAATCTGAGAGCTGAACCAATCAGAACTCAGTGCAGAAAGGGTTATAAAGAGAAGAGCTGGAGACAAGTCTGGCCCGAGGACTCGGGGCTTGTCTTCACTTGAAACACTGCAGTGGCTTGGGCGGAGCAGGGGTGGGAAGAGGCGGGGCTGGGGTGCAGCAGGGGCGGGGCCATGGAGAAGAGAGAGGGCAGGGTCTGGAGCAGCATGCAGCTGTGTAGGGCACCAGGAAATTTGGTGCCCTAAATTTCTGGTGCCATACGCAGCTTCATACTTTGCATATGGGTAAGGACAGCCCTGGTTAGGTCAGTGGATTTTTCATACCTCTGAGCAACATAGCTGGTTAACCTAACTTTTTGGTGGAGACCAGACCTGAGTGGCTGAACAATGCAGGACTAGGATATGTTTGCTGTGAGATCTGCATCCCAGAGCCTATGCCACTTTGGATCTAGGTTACAAACTCCCTATTTTGCTGGAAGCTGAGGAGATGCCCATTATGGACTCTGGAACTGGAATGACTGCTGACTGGCTGTATTTTTGGATTGCTTTTGCTGAGGACATTATGAGGAGTTTGGAGGAGAATTGTGAAGCTGCTGTTCTCCTCTGGCTTCTTGATGCCATGCTGCAGACTGAACTTCTCTCTGTGGAAAAATGGAGGAGAATGTGTGCCTGTGTGAAAAGATTGGAGGGGAGTATGTGTGTACTAATGTATATGTAGGCCCTTTGTTTTCAGTTTTTATTGAATTTCCCTGAAAAATACTCAGGTTTTGAAAAACCCATTATTCAGGTTTTACTGATTTGTTTTTTAACCTGAATTTTGTAACTCCCCAGACCTGTCATCCTGCTCTGGAAGGACAGATGATGGCTGCCTTCTGCAGGGTGGGAGGCCCTTCAGAGTCCCTGCCGGGTGGCACAGTACACCTGCACCAGGTAACTGCTGGCTGCACTGGGGAGCTGGGTTTTGCCAGTTGAGAATCATAGAATATTAGAGTTCGAAGAGACCTCAGGAGGTCATCTAGTCCAACCCCTGCTCAAAGCAGGACCAACCCCAACTAAATCATCCCAGCCAGGGCTTTGTCAAGCCCGGCTTTAAAAACCTCTAAGGAAGGAGATTCTACAGCCTCTCTAGGTAACCCATTCCAGTGCTTCACCACCCTCCTAGTGAAATAGTGTTTCTTAATATCCAACTAGATCTCCCCCCACTGCAACTTGAGGCCATTGCTCCTTGTTCTGTCATCTGCCACCAGTGAGAACAACCCCGCTCCATCCTCTTTGGAACCCCCTTTCAGGTAACTGAAGGTTGCTATCAAATCCCCCATCACTCTTCTCTTCTGCAGACTATATAACCCCAGTTCTCTCAGCCTCTCCTCGTAAGTCATGTGCCCCAGCCCCCTAATCATTTTCGTTGACCTCCGCTGGACTCTCTCAAATTGTCCACATCCGTTCTGTAGTGGTGAGGGACCAAAGCAGGATGCAATTCTCCAGATATGGCCTCACCAGTGCTGAATAGAGGGGAATAATCACTTCCCTTAATCTGCTGGTAATGCTCCTACTAATACGGCCCAATATGCCATTGGCCTTCTTGGCAACGAGGACACACTGCTGACTCATATCCAGCTTCTCATCCTCTGTAATCCCCAGGTCCTTTTCTGCGGAATGGTTGCTTAGCCAGTTGGTCCCCAGCCTGTAGCGGTGCATAGGATTCTTCCTTCCTAAGTTCCCAACTGCTGCAGCAACAGGACGTCAGGGAGCTGAGGACTCCCTCCACCTCTTACCTGCCCCCCAGGAGTACCGGGCACTCACCCCCCCACTCTCGCTGCTGCACTACTGGGGAGGAGTGAGATGGGTTGGGAAGCCAAGTTCTGCAGCCAAGATCACCCAGCTGCTACAGTGATAGGCCTGCATGAAGTGGAAGGCTATCATCACCACTTCCCTGGCCACTGGCCCCCATGAGTACTGGCACCCCTCATCTCCCCACCTGCTGGCTCCTGTGGGTACTGGGCACCTCACCTCCTGGTCCCAATGAGTACTGGGAACCCCTCCCCCCAACCTGCTGGCCCTTTGTTTTTGTTTTTTACCCATTGTTCACTCTTTTTTACTTTTTGAATAAAGGCTGCATGTGACACTGTATAGAATCTGGGGGACGCTTTAGGATATTATGAATACCAATATTGTGAAATTACAATGAGTTGTGCCAGATATGCCATGTAAGGTATCTGCAAAAATGTTATAATTTGCCAAGTATGATGATCTTGTTTGTGTGTTTGTATCACCCATGTATGGTAAATTTTATATGTCTGGTATGTCTGTAGTTCCAAACTTGTGCTGAATATCTGGGTGACACCTCCAGACAGATAGGCAGTGCACTGCCTAGCCTGCTTGATGGCCCATCAAGGGACATCAGCTATACAACTGACCCATTGAGAAAAGGCAAGGGATACACCTTATGATTCAGCAAGGCAGGGCAGGCTTTAGCAGGTGCGGGGCCCAATTCGAATAGTTTCAACGGGGTCCCAGCAGGGATGACTGGAAAAAAACACACATAAAAAAACACGTGGATCTTGTACTCACCTGGTGGCTCTCCTAGTCTTCAGAGGCGGGTCCTTCACTCGCTCCAGGTCTTCGACAGCACTGAAAGACCTGCTGCTGAAGTGCTGCCTAAGACCTGGAGCACGTGAAGGACCCGCCGCCCAAGTGCTGCCCAAGACCCAGAGCGCTGCCGGGTGTCTAAAAATTAAAATGGAACCTCTAGCCAAGAAGTTATTCTCGGCCACTTGCGCCCCCTGGAGGCCCTGTCACTGGGCGTGGGGCCCTCTTAGGCACAGGGCCCGATTCGGGGGAATTGGTGGAATTGGCCTAAAGCCAGCCCTGCAGCAAGGCATGCAGGGGCATGCCTATGGACAAAATGCTGAGGCTTCCAGGCCATGTGCTGGGCAGCTTGTTTGGAACAAAGGAAATACATGTTGCATGGCAAAAGACTAAAAGGCAGCTGCATCTTCTCCATTTTATCTTTATTCCTGCTTCTTGTCTTCATTCCTGCTTCTTATCTCTGGAGTAACGTTTCTACAAATGAAGCTCTGAACAAAGGACTGAATGATCGATCCAAGCTGTGGACGTATTCCAGAGTGACTTTCAAGCCAGCAAACTCTCACGTACGGCTAAGAACCTGATACGTGGACTTTACATCTTTGTATGTATCTGAGTACTTTACCATTTAACAACTCTCTTCTTCTTCTCTTTTTTTCTTTATAATGAACCTTTAGTTTTAGACATTAAAGGATTGGCTGGCAGCTTGGTATTTTGGGTAAGATCCAAACCTATACTGAGCTGGTGAGGTGGCTGAGCCTTTGGGGCCAGAAGAACCTTTTGTATGTGGGAGCAAAGTTTTTTAAAATAACTTCTCACTGAACTGGACCTAGGTGCAGATTGGGAGCCAGAACTGGAATGCAATAAAGGGGGCCCTGTGATTTCCTTTTTTACTTCTTAATAACCAGTGTGGGGGACCGGAAACTTAGTTTGTGACTGGTTGGGGAGTTTAATTTCAGTGTTACTCCCAAGACTGGTGGGTATCTTCTCTCCCTGTTGCAGCCTGCCCTGACCTTGGCATTTCCAATGAGGGCTGCCCTAGGCACCCTGGGTCACACTGATAAATTTATGGGAAATTTTAACCAAAACAAACACTGAAAACAAAGAGTCTTAAGTATGTCTTGCACTGAAACGTATGTAATGGGAACAAAATGGAGACGTCTATGTAAGAACACCCGCAGAGTTACTGCATAATAGTTATTTAAGAAAAAGTTTTCATAAATATTCTAAATCTAATTGCAGATTTTTATGTATTAAATGTAGGTCTTTAAATCACAATTTGAGGACTTCAGTAACTCAGACATAGGTTAGGGGTTTGTTACAGGAGTGGGTAGGTGAGATTCTGTGGCCTGCATTCTGCAGGAGGTCAAACTAGATGATCATAATGGTCCCTTCTGACCTTAAAGTCTGAGTCTATAATGCCTTAAACTCTGTTAATCTGTATCAGCAGTTTTATTCTGTGTAACACTTTTAAACAAGCCCTGAAAAGACTGAGCTCTGGTCTGTGCTTCAGCAGAAAAGCAGGCTGAAATGCAGGAATAAAGGAGTGTATTAGTTATATCACCTCAGTACCCCCATTGCCCATTACACATACTTGAAAAATTGGAAAGGGTGCAGAAAAGAGCTACAAGAATCTGAGCTCTAGAAAAAAACACCTTATAGTGACAGATTTAAAAAGCTCCGTGTGGTTATTTTATCCATCTTCTCTTTGATCAGTTAAATAGGATAAGTGACTTGATCATGGTCTACACGTATCTATGTGGGGATTATAAGATTTTGTATAATAGAGGGCTCTTTAATCTCGCAGACAAAGGCATAACAAAATCAAGTTGCTGGAATCTGAAACTAGACAAATTCAGACTAGAAATGAGGTACTTCTTAATAGTGGCAGTAATTAATCAATCATTGGAACAGATTACCACAGGAAGTGATGAATTCTCCAACACTTGAAGTCTTTAAATATACATTGTCTTTCTAAAAAATATGCTTTAGCTCAACAAGAAGCTATGGGGCTAATGCAGGAATCACTTTGCAATTCCCATAGACTCTGTTATGAAGGAGGTCAGATTACCACTGAAATGTTGGCAGACCAGATGCCAGCTGTTGCAAAGGCCTCAGGCCTCACTGATCATTAACAAATGCATAGCTGAAAAGCCGGCTGGCTTACCTGTGGTTTAGTATAGTTAACATAGATATTAGTCTTATAAGAATGTGTTCAGTGTTTAGACTTTATGGAATGCTTGTAGGATGCCACATGTAGTAGTCCTGCTTATACTATTTGTATCCCATACTGTAAAGTAATACTTAAGTGTTGGCTTTATAACTGTACAGTGTTTATTCTGAAACTCTAACTCTCCAAACAGGAGAAAAAACCTCATCTAATGCAAAGTGCTGGATCCCTACAGAAGGTGTTATCTCTTATCCTTCAGAAGGACTGCTTGATCCAAATGGTCCATTGTGGAACAAAGACTTTGTTGATCGGTCCCTCTACCCACCCACGGAGAGGTTATGTGCAGAACAACTTGTCTCATCAGCTTGGACTCCAGGGAGGTTGCGATAATCACTGACCAGAAGGAATTGTGGTCTTTTTTTGATGTTTGGACTCTAAATGACAAAGATTCCTAAACATAAACAAGAGTCCTCACGACTAACCAGGGTTTGACCTAATGGACGTACAAAGCTGGCATATTTCAGGAGCTCTATCATGATCTAATAACTAAAATTGCTTTTGTGCATGTATGTTCATCTGTTTTAACTTTGTAAATGACTTAGTTCTTTTTCCTACTTAATAAACCTTTAGTTAGTTTATTACAGAATTGGCTACAAGCATTGTCTTTGGTGTGAGATTTCAGGTGCAAATTGACCTGGGGTAAGTGACTGGTCCTTTGGCACTGGGCATAACCTGAATATTTTGTGATCTTCGGTGTAAAGGGACCATCTATCACAGGGCCAAGCTTGCCTGGGTGGCAAGATAGATCAGAATGCTCAAGGGGACTGTCTGTGCCTCCAAATTAAGGCTGTATAGCGCCTGAGGAATTTACACACGTTACTTAGTTGGTGTAATCTAATTATACAACTTACAGCCAGTTTGGGGTTTGTGCCCAGCTTCTTAACAGTACATCCTGAGGTTGGTATTGTAGCTTGTGAGCTTCTCCAGACAGCGTGACAATCATGATTATCCCTTATGCCAGGGGTGACCAAACTGAGCCTGAGAAGGAGCCAGAATTTACCAATGTCTATTGCCAAAGAGCCACAGTAATACGTCAGCAGCCCCCACAGCAGCTCCCCACTCCCAGCAGCCGTGCCAATCAGTGCCTCCCCCTCCCTCCCTGCATCTCCCTATCAGCTGTTTTGTGGCATGCAGGAGGCTCGGGGGGGGGGGAGGGAGGAGGAGTGAGGACATGGCAGGCTATAGGGAGAGGGCGGGGCCTGTGGCAGAGTCAGGGATTGAGCAGTGAGCATCCCCCCTGGCACATTGGAAAGTTGGCACCTGTAGCTCCAGCCCAGGAATCGGTGCCTACACAAGGAGCCGCATATTAACTTCTGAAGAGCTGCATGTGGCTCTGGAGCCACAGTTTGGCCACCCCTGCCTTATGGCTTTAAAATACACTCATATGAATCTACACTCCCTTGCAGAGAGGAACTTTGAATTTCCAGGTTTTTCAACCATTTCCTTCTTGTTTTTGTTCTACTATATACAAAATTTCCCACACACAAGTACTCATGGCTTCCTCTAACTTCTTTCAAGAAGCTACACTGCTGAACTAGTTTTTTTTTTTAAAAGCAGCAAAGAATCCTGTGGCACCTTATAGACTAACAGACGTTTTGGAGCATGAGCTTTCGTGGGTGAATACCCACTTCATCGGATACATGTAGTGGAAATTTCCAGGGGCAGGTATGTATATGCAAGCAAGCTAGAGATAACATGGTTAGTTCAGTCAGGGAGGATTCCGATACTGAGCACGAGATAGAGCGGAAGAATTCTTCCGATCTTGCTTACAAAAACTCCTATAAGCCCAGAATGTTTAGTTTTTTGCAACAGTAACACGACTCAATAAGCGGGTACGGCTATGACCTCCAATTCCTCTTCCAGACAGTCTCCTCCTAGCAGCATATGCCCATTGTATGTTGCAACCTGATTTTCTTCCTAAGTGGAGTACGTGCATGTCCTCATTGAATTCATCCTAGTTATACCTCAGACCATTTCCCAGGTGCAACATGTGAATTTAATCCGATTTCTCCCAAAGCAGGAACCCTCCAGATTTGGATGTCCCACAAACTTGATCATGTATCTCTAGCCGTACTAAATAACGGAGGAAAGAACTACACAGACCCAGACCCAGAACTGACCTGCTGGGCCCCACTTATAGTCCTCCAGTTTGACTGTGAACCATTGTACATCTCTGGGAAGGTTTTTTCACCAAAGCACCACCGTTATAGTAGCTCCAGATAGGTGTATCTGAGCATGGCTGTGAGGAACTAGGAAACTGCCCACCAGCAATAGGCAGGGAGAAAAGAAAGCGTTGCGCCGCATTATAACCTGCAGCAATGCCAAAGGCCTGGACGGGGAGAAAAAGGGGAGTGCAGCGCATTGGGAGCTAAACTCAAGAGGCAGGAGCTAGCTCCCTGTCTACCTGAGGGGAAGTGTCACGAGCCTGACAGCTGAAAGGCAGCACCAGGGAGGAAGACGTCTTCCCCAGCCAGCAAGCGGTGGAGCAGGATTCTAGAGCCTCTGGCAACCGGGGAATGGGTTACGGAAGTCCAGAGAGCTCAGGGGGTTCAGCTTACCAAACCTAATGCTGCCCTGGCCGAAGGACCGGACCGATGCTGGACTGCCCAAGGTCCATAAGGGGGCTACTGGAACAAAGCCACCCAATACTTGAACATAGAGCCATCCTCAAACGAAGGGAACAGTGAGGAGGTAGTGCTGAGGTGGATTTAAAGACTGCCTCGGAGGGCCCCCTGTTCAAGGGGGTTGGCTCAACAGGGCCCTGCTATGGACCTGGTGGATGATGTGTGATCTAGGCCCTCCAGTTCCTCACCGCCTAGAACTGATGCATCCTCGTACTAGGTAAAAGTCCAGAGTCAGAGTGCCACTCATTAGGCTGGGCTCTGCCCTCCAAGCTATCCCCTGTTGACAACAGCTTGATAGGTAAATAGATTCTAGCGTTATGGATCAGAGAGAGATATGAAACACATGATAAAGCTCTCTAATTTAAGCTAAGACACTCTTTAAACCAGAGACTGTTAAATCAGTCCACCTGGCGATGCAGATAGCAATATCTGATTTGAAAATTTCAGTAAGTAAAAATGTTCAAGTGGTAATAATCCTCACTGTAAGTGCAGTTATTTCTGTTTGCATTGTCTAGCTTTAACTCCAGCTATTATCTTGTAGACCCTTAACTGCAAACTGAAGGTCCGTTATAAATGGTTCCTAAGGAAGGACTCTAGACTGACAAGTCACCCTTAACCTTCTCTGTTACATAAATAGATGAGCTGTCTGAAATCGCACTCGAAGGCTGTTTCTACCTTTGATCTGTCTCTGGCGCTTCTCTGAATCTTCTTGAAATGGGGGACACCAACGGACATAGTATTCAGCATCGGTTGCACAGTACAAATACACAAAATGAGGTCTCCTAGTCCTACGCAGATTCCCTGTTTAATGCACCACAAATGCATAGCCTTTGGCCACAGCAGTGGCACTAGACTCCTTTCAACTGAATCCACCATACCCCAAATCCTGATCACTGCGTTCCCAGGATAAAGTCCCACCATCACTGTAAGTATGACCTACATGCTTTGTCTCAGATGCATACATTACATTTGGCGATTAAAATGCATTTGTTGAAACAATGGAACGTGACCCTCGGTTGGATTGTACCTTCAGTCCGAAGCAGTAACGCTTGTCGTAAACAAGAAAAGAAGCTGTGACTGAGGGAAAGCCTCTAAGCTGAAAGTACTACTCAGGAAGAAACAACTT
Organism: Chelonoidis abingdonii; assembly: GCF_003597395.2. Classification (NCBI taxonomy): domain Eukaryota; kingdom Metazoa; phylum Chordata; order Testudines; family Testudinidae; genus Chelonoidis; species Chelonoidis abingdonii. The sequence continues at coordinate 293,572,086 of NC_133770.1, forward strand.
TTGAGTAATTACTGAAACCTAGGCACATAACAGCAACGCGCCGAAGTCCACCTGGGGACATTCATATACGGTTTGACCGGTCAGAGAGGCCCAGCAAATAAACTCAGATATGAAGGATGGCCTAACCTGAACAGAGAGGTATCCTCTCCGTAATCAAGAAGGGACATAAGCGCAACCAAAAGGACAGACCCGCAGGAAGGTTGGAAGGACTCAAAACCACAAGGCCTCCATTGGAAGATGGGTGATCCCTTATAAGAACAGCTAACATATAAGCGTTTATTGGGTCAAGGGATGCGTGCTCTGAATGCTTTTATTCAAATAAATACATTGCTATCAAGTGGCGGGCACTGGTAAACTTGGCCCAAAAATGAACGCCCTGGGAGAATAACAGGATAGCGTTGCTGAACGAAACTTGACTTACTAAGGGTGAGACAGATGATTGCAGGTAGACAATGCAGCCTAAATCCGCCATCTGGACAACAAGAAGGAGTCCTGCTTGACTAGTATGTGTAGAGAGACTCTTGTAGAGGGCCCAGGGGCACAAGACTGTGAAGTTACTGAGCTAGCGCTGAGCTGAACGAGGATTCCATAAGGGCAAGTCAGTCCTAGTGGTCCATTACAACCAACAACTGAGAGCTGAAACCAAAGAACTCAGTGCAGAAAGGTTATAAAGAGAAGAGCGGAGACAAGTCTGGCCCCGAGACCGGGCTTGCTTCACTTGAAACACGTGCAGTTGGCTTGGCTGGAGCAGTGGGTGGGAGAGCGGGGCGGGTGCAGCAGGGGCGGGGCCAATGAGAAAGAGAGAGGGCGGGCTGGAGGCGAGCAGCAGTCGGTGTAGGGCACCAAGAAATTGGTGCCCTAAATTCCTGGTGCCAGACGCAGCTTCATACTTGCATATGGTAAGGACAGCCTGGTTGGGTCCATGATTTCATACCTCTGAGCAACATAGCTGTTAACCAACTTTGGGAGACCAAGACCTGAGTGGCTGTACAATGCAGCTAGAATGTGTGCTGTGAGTATCTCATCCCAAGCCGCCCTGGATCAGGTTACAAACTCCCTATTGCTGGAAGCCTGAGGAGAGCCCATTATGGACTCTGGACGGAATGACTGCTGACGTGTATTGTTGGATGCCTTTTGCTGAGGACATTGAGGACGGAGGAAAATTGTGAAGCTCTGTCCTCTGGCTTCTTGAATGCCATGCTGCAGGACTGAACTTCTCTCGTGAAATGGAGGGAGAAATTTGCCTGTGTGAAAAAAGAATGAGGGGAGTAGTTGTTTACATTATATGTAGGCCCTTGTTTCAGTTTATTGAATTTCCCTGAAAATACTCAGGTTTGAAAAACCCATTACCAGGTTTACTGATTGGTTTTTTACAGCTGAATTTGTAACCCCCAAACTGTCATCCCTGCGCGGAAGGACAGATGAGGCTGCCTTCTGCAGGTGGGAGGCCCTCAGCAGTCCCTGGCCGGTGCACAACCCTGCACCAGGTAACTCTGCTGCACGGGGACTGGTTGCCAGTTGAGATCATAGAAGATAGAAGTTCGAAGAGAACCGCAGGAGGTCACTAGTCCAAAGCCCCTGCCAAAGCAAGACCAACCCCAACTAAATTCATCCAGCCAGGCTTTGCCAAAGCCGGCTTTAAAAACCTCTAAGGAAAAGAGATTCTACAGCCCTCTAGGTAACCATTCAGTGCTTCACCACCGCCCCTAGTGAAAGAGTGTTCTTAATATCCAACCTAGATCTCCCCCCACTGCAGACTGAGCATTGCTCCTTGTCTGTCCATCTCCACCAGTGAGAACACCCCGCTCCATCCTCTTGGAAACCCCCTTTCAGGTAACTGAAGGTTGCCTACAATCCCATCACCTCTCTTCGCAGACTAATAAAACCGCCCAGTTCTCTCAGCCCTCCTCGAAGTCATGTCCAGCCTCCAAACATTCGTGAACTCCGCTGGACTCTCTCAAATTGCCTCATCCGTTCTGTAGTGAGGAGACCAAAGCAGGAAGCAATCCCAGAAGGCCTCAACCAGTGCTGAAATAAGGGGAATAATCACTTCCCTTAATCGCTGGTAATGCTCCTACTAAATCGGCCAATATGCCAATTGGCCTCTGCAACGAGACACCCTGCTGAACTCATATCCAGCTGCTCACCCTGTAATCCGCATCCTTTTCTGCGAATGTTGCTTACCAGTGGCCCAGCCTGTAGCGTCATAGGATCTGCCTTCCGAATTCCCAACTGCTCAGCAACAGGGACTCAGGGAGCTGAGACGCCCTCCCACCTCTACCTGCCCCCAGGATACCGGGCACCACCCCCCACTGCGTCGGCTGCACTACTGGGGAGTGAGATGGGTGGGAAGCCAAGTCTGCAGCCAAGAATCACCCACTGCTAACAGGTGATAGGCCGCAGAAGTGAAGGCTAGCATCACCACTATCCCAGGGCCACTGGCCCCCCATAGTACGGGCACCCCCACTCCCACCTGCTGCTCCTGTGGGTACGCACCTCACCTCCTGTCCAATGAGTACTGGGAACCCCTCCCCCCAACCTGCTGGCCCTTTGTTTTTGTTGTTACCCATGTGGTTCCTCGTTTTACTTTGAATAAAGGCTGCAGTGACACTGTAAGAACTGGGGACGCTTAGGATATTATGAAATACCAATATTGTGAAATACAAATGAGTTGTGCCAGATATCCATGTAAGGTATCTGAAAAAGTTAAAGTTGCCAGTATGATGACTTGTGTGTGTTGGATCCACGCCAGGTAGGGTAAATTTTATATTTCGGTAGTCTGTAAGATCAAACTGTGCGAATACTGGGTGACACCCAGACCAGATAGCAGTGCACTGCCCTAGCCGCTGAGGCCCATCGAAGGGAGCAGCGACATAACAAACTGACATTGAAAAGGCAAGGATACACCTTGATGGAGTCAGCAAGGCAGGGCAGCTGAGCAGCGTCGGGGCCCCAATTCAAGAGTTCAACGGGTCCCACAGGATACTCGGAAAAAAACAACACAAATAAAAACAGGGACTTGAACGCACCTGGTGGCCGCCCTAGTCGTCAGAAGCCGGGTCTTCACGCGCTCCAGGTCTTCGACAGCACTGAAAGACCCTGGCTGCGGGAAGGCCTGCTAAGACCGGACACGGAAGGACCCGCCGCCCAAGTGCTGCCCAAGACCAGAGCGCGGCCGGTGTCAAAAATGAAATGGAACCTCTAGCCAGAAGTTATCTCGGCCACAGGTTGCGCCCCTGAGGCCCTGTCCACGGCGGGGGCCCTCTAGCACAAGGGCCCCGATTCGGGGAAGTGGTGGAATGGCCAAAGCCAGCCTGCAGCAAGGCATCGCAGGGGATGCTATACAAATGCTGACTTCCAGGCCATGTGCTGGCAGCTGTTTGGAACAAAGGAAATACATGTGCATGGCAAAAAGAACAAAAGGCACGCATCTTCCCAATTAATCTTTAGCTGCTTCTTGGCTCATCCGCTTCTTATCTGAGAACTTCGACAAATGAAGCTCGAAAAAGGACGAAGATCGATCCAAGCGGGACGTATCCAGAGTGACTCAAGCCACAAACCTCACGTACGCTAAGAACCTGATACGTGGACTTAAATCTTGTATGTACGACGTACTTTACCATTAAACAACTTCTTCTCTCTCTTGTTGTCTTATAAACTTATTTAACATTAAAGGATTGGCTGCAGCTGGTAGGTGGTGATCCAAACTATACGACGGTGAGTGGCCTGAGCCGTTGGCCAGAAGAACCTTTTGTATGTGAGCAAAGTTTTAAAAAAAACTTCGCACGGAACTGGACCTAGGGCAGATTGGGAGCCAGAACGGGAGCAAAAAGGGGCCCTGTGATCCTTTTTACTTCTTAATAACCAGTGGGGGACCGAAACATTAGTTGGTGATGTGGGATTAAATTTCAGTGGTTACTCCCTAAACTGGTGGGTATCTCCTCCCCGTGCAGCCCTGCCCGACCTGGCATTTCCAAATAGGCTGCCATCACCGCTGGGTCACACGAAAATGAATGGAAAATTTAACCCAAAACAACACTGAAAACAAAGAGTCTTAAGTAGTCGCACTGAAACAGAGTAATGGAACAAAGAGAACGTCTATGTAAGAACAACACCCGCAGAGTACTGCATAAAAAGTATTAAAAAAAGTTTTCAATAAATAATCAAATCTAATTGCAGAGGTTGTAGTATTAAAGTAGTCTTAATCACAATGAGGACTCAGTAACTCAACAGAGGTAGGGTTGTTACAGAGTGGGTAGTGAGATCGTACGGCATTCTGCAGGAGGGCAAACTAGATATCAAAGGCCCCCTCCTGACCTTAAATGGCTGAGTCGATAATGCCCTTAAAAACTCGGTAACTGTAATCTGCCAATGCATCTGATGAAGTGGGTATTCACCCACGAAAGCTCATGCTCCAAAACATCTGTTAGTCTATAAGGTGCCGCAGGATTCTTTGCTGCTTTTACAGATCTAGACTAACACAGCTACCCCTCTGATACTAGTTTTTTTTTAATCCACAGTTAAAATCCAATTAGAACAGTGCCCCATAATTCTGACACTGTTTATTCTAAAGGTTCTTTGTTTGCGCTTAACTTTGAATTGATGGTGTATAGCATATTCTTGAAAGCTGTGAGCCATTTAGGTCATATCTATATGGGGACTTTTATGTGATTTAAACTGTGTACATGGCTCTATTTAAAAGTTGCAGAGTTTGTCTGACTGGTGTGGATGGGGCTATTGTGAATGTATTTTAAATACTGCACCTTTAATTTCCAAAAGACTGCTGCCTGCAGTGTCAGGTGTCATTTTGTGTAATGGAGGAATGCAGCTCCTTCACAGGAAACAAACACAGCGCTTCACTGAGACTTTAGTTTTGTCCTTTCTTGTTTTCTTTAAATTAAAATCATTCAGGCTGAAAGCGTAGGCTTATTCTGTGTGTATGGAAAAGAGAGGCCAAACTTCACTAGAAAAACCTTTAGTTTCCCAATAAAATAAAACCTTCATATAAAAACATGTTGAACAACACAGTAAAAAATACATTCTAGGGAATGATCCAGAATTGTTTGTCTGTTTGTTCATTTTTTGTATTTTGTCTAAATGCTAAATTGTGAGCTCTCTGGAATATAGGGTCTGTCTTTGTGGTCTTTATACAATATCTAATACAGTCCCTCATCAGTTGCTACCCTAATGGAAATAAATAAGTTTCAAGGGGATGAACTAGGTGATCTAATATAAAGTAATGAAATGTAATAACTTACAATTAATAAAATCTTGTAAAGGAAAGCATGCAGATCCAATTCCTACAGAGATTCCTGCTGCCTGTGTTTTATAATCATGGGGCAAGGAAGGGTGGGTGGGCTCAAAACCTGAAAACAACCTTGCTGTTTAGAGTTAAGACCTGACCCTGCACCCCTGACTCTTATAAACAGTCACACTGTCTTCAGTAGGACAACTTGTGTACATAAGGGCTGCAGGTTCAATTCTTTAGATCCTTCCTCCGCTGTGTTGTTGTGTGTGTGGACTTTGTCAATGACTCATTCCTTTCTGGAAGCAGCAGTGCCATGCATTCAGTAACTGGCTCTGCTTCTTGCAACTTGTAAAGTTACTTGGAATTATCCTGTAGTTTATACTAATGGGATGGCTCACCCAGCTATGGCCTCCCTTAAGAAAATGTGGAAAAACTGTGGCAGCTCGAAATGTACCACGGTGCAACTGGTGAAAACTCCAATTTTCTCCATAGTTATTTATGGATGTGACTCATGGGAAGTTAATGCTGCTGAGAAGAAGAAACTTGATGCTTCTGAAATGTGGTGTTAGTGAAGACTCTTGTGTATCTCCTGGATGGGAAAAAAAGAAGAAAGCTTATGTTAAAAATATTGGAGAGATGAAGACCTGATTTGGAAAACAGACACAAACGTACATACTTTAGTAACATTAGGCGTAGAGATGGCAATAACCTTGGGAAAGTTATTATGGAAGGAATAGTGGAAAGTTATTTTAATAGGGGATGACCAGCAAGGAGATGGATGGATGGTATGCAGCAGATCACTAGAAGGTCAGCTGCTGAATGGTCAAATTAGCAGTGGATCATGAAGTCATCGGGAAATCCTGCTATAAAGTCATTGCTATCCAGACATGAACAAATGGATTTGCTTACTCGTGAAGAATACTGTGACTTTATACACCCACAGGAACATGCCAAGTAGCACTAAGGGACTCTCCAAACAGAAGCTTGTATTATTCTGTATTATGCAATCAGAATAATACAATAGGATTTTTTTTTCAAATTATTCAAAAGTACAGGAGCATTCTAAGGACAAACGGGCCATTTCCCAAGTTGGCAGGTCTTTAGCTACCTAAATCTTTATAGCCACTTAAAAACCAGTAGACAGTCACTGTGGCCTTGGCTACACTTGAGTTACAGCACTGGTGGTGGCTTTATAGCGCTGTAACTCACTCTCTGTCCACACTGACAAGGCCCATACAGCGCTGTACCTCCATGGTTACAGCGCTGCTTGTACTCCACCTCCACAAGATGAATAAAGAGTATAGTGCTGCTGCTGTAGGACTGCGCCGCCAGTGTGGCCACCCAAAGTGCTCTCATTGGCCTCCAGAAGTATTTGGCAGTATCCCAGAATGTCTTTCTAGCCACTCTACTCATCAGTTCGAACTCTACTGCCCTGGCCTCAGGTGACCAACCATCAGACCCGCCCTTTAAATTCCCTGGGAATTTTAAAAATCCCCTTCCTGTTTGCTCAGCCAGGTGTGGAATGCAATCAGTGAATCTTTCCAGGTGACCATGCCTCCACGTGCCAAACAAGCCCCAGCATGGAGTAATGGCGAGTTGCTGAACCTCATCAATGTTTGTGGGGAGGAAGCTCTCCAGTCCCAGCTGCGCTCCAGCTGTAGGAACTACGATACCTTTGGGCAGATATCATGGGCCATGATGGAAAAGGGCCATGACCGGGATGCACTGCAGTGCAGGGTTAAAGTGAAGGAGCTGCGGAGTGCCTACTGCAAAGCCTGGGAGGGAAACCGCTGCTCCAGTGCTGCCCCCACGACCTACCATTTCTACAAAGAGTTGGACCCGATACTTGGGAGTGACCCCACCTCCACTCTGAGCACCACTGTGGACACTTCAGAGCAGGAGGAGGAGGAAAGCGAGAGTGAGGGTACTGGGGCAGGGGGAGACACCCTGGAGTCCCTGGATGCATGCAGCCAGCAGCTCTTCTCAAGCCAGGAGGAAGGTAGCCAGTCGCAGCAGCTGGTACTTGGTGGAGGACAAACAGAGGAGCAGGTTCCTAGTAAGCGGCTTTTATTTTCAGGAAGGAAATTTTTCGAGAGAGGAGGGTTAGGGCTGCATGCATGCATGCCTAGATGCGGAATAGCATATTGATGTGGTCTATCATGTTGCGGTAATTGGCCTCGATAATCTCTTCAAAAGTCTCATCCACAACATGGGCAATGCGCTTCCGTAGGTTTATTGGGAGAGCTGCCGTGGTCCTTGTCCCAGTCAGGATAACGTGTCCGTGCCACTGTGCTGCGAGGGGTGGGAGGACCATTGCTGCACACAGGCAAGCTGCATAGGGGCCAGGGCGGAAGCTGCATTGCAGTAGAAGACCCTCCCTTGCTTCCCAGGTCACCCTCAGCAGCTAAATATCTTGCAGGATAAACTCCTGTGGAAAATGTTGGGACAGTGTTCAGTGTACGTGTCCCCTGCAGCTGTTGGCTTTCCCCAAGGCAGAGAAACCCAGAGGGCAGTACAGCCCTGAAGCAATCAGTCCCCCTTACTCACCATTTCGGGGCTTCCATGGGTTAGGTGTGCTCTCTTTGGGATGGGAAAATTATGCTATTGTGAAGACTGTGTGCGCCCTCTTTAAGTGCGAGGGAATCGTTTCTCTGTCTGGTATAAACAATGCTGCCTCTGTTAAGTGTTGCATTTTGCCTTTACAGATGCAACCTTGAGATCTCAGCTGTCTGTGTTATCACCGGCTGAGAGACTGCAAAAACATCAGAAGAGACCGTGAAAAAGCAAAGATGACATGCTGCATGAAGTGATGCATCAGTCTCTCACAGAGAATCAAAAATTGCAGGTGTGGAGGAAGAGGGAAAGCAGGATCCACCAGGAAAATGCAGTGCACCGGAAGCAAAGCACGGAGTGGCTGATAAGCATCCTGGAGCGCTAAGCGGATTCTATCCAGGTGCTCGTAGCCATGCAAGTGGAGCACCACCGTCCCTGCCCCACCCCCGCAGCCCTTGTCCCAAAGCTCTTTCCCTTGTGCCCTCATGTCAGCTCTAACCCCACTTCCCCAGCATCCAGGTTCTTACCACCACCAGCTGCCTCCAACACCTGTATGTTCACCAACCAGCCCTGAGAACTACGACCCTTACCTTCTGCACTCAACCCCCATCACCATGGAGTATAGCCATCCTGAAGTGCAGCACTCATTGCACAGCACTCCAGACAGGACATATGCAAATCTGTGAGCGTGCTGTTCCCCACCCCACCCCCTTGCCCTTTCTGATTCCCAAAAAGTTGTGTTTCTTTCAATAAAAATTAATTTTCTTTTCAATAAATGAATTCTTGGCTTTGAAAACAGTCTTTATTATTGCAGAAAGTCAAAGATATCTTAGCCCAGGAAAGAAACAGCCACTGCAAATCAGCTTAGCAAACACAGATTCTTACTAGCATTGTAACCACTGCACTTCACTCCCTTGCAAGGCACCAAACATTACTGTTGGTTTTCAGCCGCAAATTCCTCCCTCAAGGCATCCCTAATCCTTGCAGCCCTGTGCTGGGCCTCTCTAGTAGCCCTGCTCTCTGGCTGTGCAAATTCAGCCTCCAGGCGTTGAACCTCCGAGGTCCATTCCTGACTGAATGTTTCACCCTTCCCTTCACA
>NC_133770.1:293581010-293608252 GCF_003597395.2 Chelonoidis abingdonii
TTGGAAATAGCAAATCGCAGCCACGCCGCCTGGAAGAGAATCACTCTTTGTTGCTCAAACCAGTACTCTCCCAGAACAACCCAGAAAAACGCTAAAGCAAACTCTCAGCAAAAAAATATCACATAACTTCAAAGATATAATAGAAAGCACACAGGGGATTCCTGATGCTTCAACAAAAAGCATGACTCTTGTGGGGAAGCGGCAGGGTAGCAAGTTCTTCCTAGAGCAATTACTGTAACAGTAAGTAAACTGCTTCTCAAAAGTTCATCTCTCTCAAAAAACTACTTTTAGAAAAGAAAGTTGTTTTTTTTGAGAAAAGTTTGTATGTAGAGTATATATTTTGATAATATACATAAAATGTGAACTGTTTAGTTTGTCTGCTGTCTAACAATACAAATATTAAGAAAGAGTGAAAATAACTGCCTTAGACCCAGGAAAGAATCACCTCTTCAACTTCTCTATCCATCTCTGTGCTTACTTAATGAAATCCTCATAACTCCCCCTCACCTCTAGGATTTTCTTTGTAAATCAACCCACACTCTCCTTGCTTAGCAACAAGCTTAAAATTTAACAAACACAGGTACTGTCCATAATTGCAAACATCAGAAAATGCAAGATTCACTACTTTTCATAAAAAAAAATGTCAAAGAGGACCGTACTGAAATTCACTGAGAACCTATAAAAATTAGTAAAAAATGAACCTGGAGAAGAGCTCGCAAGACAGAAGCTTGTCTCCTTCACCAAAAAATTGGTCCAATAAAGAAACCGCATCCACCTGGTCTTAAAACAAACCACATCATATAAAAACAAAAGCATAAACAATGAAACAATATCATATCCTCAAGTGTTTCCATGAGCTCTGCATCTTGTAAGAGTCCCAGTCATCACTCGAAATACACTGAATTGGCCCATATTGGAACTTCATGGAGGACATGTTTTACCTGCAACTTTTGTTACGAACTATAACACACATCCCATAACAAAAGTAAAAACATCTACAGGCTCCATAACATTGATAATTAAAAACAGTACAATCCTTGCATATAATACACATTAAATCTTCCCATCATGAATGTAAAACGCAACAAAGATGTTTTTTTTTTATATACAATCTGACGTACATGTAACCTAACACTGTTGCTTATGCTGTATCAAACATTAGTGACAGTACCTAACAGAATAACACATAAATAACCTTGCCCACCTGAACTTGGCTAGCAGCACTATTCGCACATGTAAATATATTTGTGATTTGAATCCAATAAATTTCAACAAAAGAAAAAAAATCTACAGGTATAAATTCAAAGCTGATAAAAGCGAATGAGGACGAGGACAGTCTACATTACAGACTTCTCGCTTGGCACAGCAGGCAGTCCAGATGTTGAAAGGAGAAGAAATACGACACATGCAGCGGCCAAGCAGGATCCCACCCGAGATGCACTAACTCAGCAAAAGTACTCCATCATCGTAAAACTTGTATGCTGGAAGAACGTCCATAAAGATCGTTGCCAGACCTCAATACACATAAAGTGTGCCAAGTGAGACAGCATAAATTCCTGGGACAAAAAAAATAAAAATAAAAAACCAATGGACGGGCCTAGACCTGCATAAACACTATACATCTAAACCTTGTACCTACAAGTAAGTCGCAGCTACATACTGACGTCCTACTCAATACTGTCGAATAGTTAAATACTGTTAAGCGCTTAGCAGGAAAATGAACTTTTTTTTGTTTAGAAGAGATGTACTCTCTTATAACAGAACAGCACACAAACAGTAGTAAGCGTTGCAAGTGTAAAAAACCTGTCACCAAATTAATGCCCTACAAACGAACAAAAAATCACAGATCTCCAGCAACCAGCACCCAGTGTTACCTAGTGTAATACATACTCCCTAGCTACCCCTAAGACAGCTCCGCCTGCCCACCACTCCACCCTCGACATCCTTGCGAGGACAGGATCAACAGGATCGAACAAAACAGCACAGTTGTTCAGTCCAACCATGGCTACAATATGTCTTCAATCTTTCAAAACAGAATCTATACATGGATACCCACATCCGTAAGCAAAAATAATCAGCAGCAATATTTGTGACACCACTATGCCCTAATTTTGAATGATGTTATTAGCCTAAAACAAAGGCTCCAAAATTTGAATCTTTTCAATTAATAGCATAAAGATATAACTGAAAGCAACAAAAGATGCCCAAAAAGTGGCAACAAATTTTAACAAGTACACCTGTAGTGATAACCATTAATGAGCAACAAACAATTTCAGTTCAAAGCACAGGACTAGAAGGGAGCTCAAGAAATCCTAGTCTACGTCCCTACACCTCAAGGCAGGACGAAGATATCAAACAGGATGGCAATACTTGCCGAGCACACGGAAAGAAACTATATGGGGGCCAGAACTCACAGAATGGGTTGAAGGTTTGGGGGGGGTTGGCTCCGGCTCGGGGTGCGGAATCTAAGGTGGGCAAAATGTGAAGTTCAGTGGATGCTAGGGGCCAAGAGTTCGGTGGGCAGAGGGGATCAGAGCGAACATGTTGAGCTGCCAGGAAAGGGTGAGCTCCAATGGGGTGCAGCTCTAGGAAAGGGCTGCGACGAGGAGTGGGTCCAGAGTCCCAGACGGGACCGAGCGTTAGAGAGGATCAGGGCCAGGGTGGGCAGGGGCGCTCTAGCATTTGCCCTCCCTGGTTTTAAGATAAATTTAGTCCCTGCCTGAGTGCATGAGACTAGTCCAGAAGACCGCGAGGTCCCCTTCCCAGCTATATCTGGCATCTCAACTCGACCCAGTGTCAGTCCGATCCACTCACTGAGCACCATCAAGTAGTGCAGCTGCTGCACAAAGCATTTTTGAGCAGCAGCTGAAGGATTCCCATGCATACCCAAAACGTACCATCAAAGCTAGAGGTCAGTAACAGCCAAACTTTGGCAAAGCACCCTCCTTCATCCTCCTGCCCATGCTAAGACAATCCGTGTATTCCAAGCACAAGCTAGCGCTCAACATTCAGTCGAGCTACAAGAAAACGGAATCAGATGTCGCACAAACGCAATGATAAGTGCTTACTCCTTCTGATACGCGGGGTTACACTGTCGGAACAGAGCAGGAGAAGTTAAAAAGCAGATGCCACATTCCGTACCCTCATTCACACGCATCCGAACAGAAGGCCGGTTTTTCGCCGCTAGACTGACACACCGGTCTCAGGCCGGCCACGCCATTCAACCACACTGCCCGGCAGGTCAGCAAAGCGTTCCCGTTCGGGCTGGTAGTGACGCAGGGCAGCGGTTCCCGCCGCCTGCCGCGCCAGCAGCAGCTAGAGGTACCGGCAGCAAGTGTGAAAATCAGACGGGGGGGGGGGTATAAGGAAGCCTGGAACAAAAAAAGACCCAAAAAAGCGACTGTCCTATACAGGGCCAGGGACCCAGAAGCGCAGCCTCGCGCTGGGTCAAGGCGGCAACCAGCCCGGCGTTACCTGGGAAAGCGTCTCTCCGCCTCTCCCCGGAACTCCCACCAGCGGCAGATCTCCAGCAAGCCCGCGGGCAGCACCTCCTCCATGCAGCGCGGCAGCCGACACGCGCGCTGCCTCCGCGGGAGCGGACTTACAGCATCCCCCCCCCCAGCGGGGCGCACACCGCGTTCCCCTCACCCGCGCCGCTCCCCTGCCGCCCATGGGCGACGGGACGCAGGAGAGCGCCTCGACGGAGCAACGAGCCTGTGATGGCTGCGTGCCCCATTGCCACGCCCCCCTCGGTCACGAGCCAATCGGACCCGCCGCACAGGAGGCCAGAGGGCTTCTTCCCCCTCAGCTCAAGCGCAACAGCCAGATCGCCCCTCCTCGCGCACGAAGCGGAGGGCGAAGACCCTCCCACGACGGGGGGGTAGGGAACGACGGGGAAGGAGGGTGTACAACCACAACCACACGTCCCCCACCCGCACTGCATCACCCTCCTCCCCCGCGCACCATTAGGGTGCCAACGCCTCCAGGGTATGCCGATCCCCCCGAAACGCATCAGTCCCTGAGCGAGCTACGAAAACAATCACAGGAATCGTTTAAGAGAATAACCATTACTCAGTTGGGGGGGGACTCGGACTACCCTAACACACGCATCACACACACGCGCACACATGCTTCTTCATCCCCTCCACACACACCCCAAGTAAGGTTCCCTCCCAAACCAGACACCTCCGCCTCAATGGACTACCCACGACACACATCCCTTCCCACCCAGCTCGCTTCCTCCCACATACATTCATACCTCCCACCCTGCTGGCTTACCCACACACATTCATTCCCCCCCCCTCCTGGCTCATCCCCCTCACCATCAACTGACGTTGCAACCCCCAACACACTACAAACCTCCCCTAGCCAGCTGGTCTGTCCCAAATCATACACAACCTCCCCCCCCACGCTCATCCCCTCCTCCACCTATCCTCCCCCAGCTGGCCCCTCACCCCCCACACACAACATCCCGTCCACTCACGGCTCCATTCCCCCCACACCATCATAACACCATCCCACTCTCAGCCTGCTCACCCCCACAACACATACCAGTTCCCTCCCCGCAGTTGTTCAGTCCCCCCTCCAAACCTATCCACCCACCAAGCTCTCATGCCCCCACCCCCCATACACCCATCCCTCCTACTCAGCTGGCTATTCCCACCCCATAACACACACCACGACACCAGTCCCGCCCCTCACTCTGGATCCATCCCCACACAACCACAACCATCCCTCCCCTAAGCTGGCTTGTTCCCTCAACACACACACAACAACCCCCGCCCACATGTTCGATGCACACCCCTGCCCCCACCCCCGTTCCCCCACATGCACCCCCTCTGCCGCGCTTGTCACTCCCCCCATAGCCCTACCTCCAGTGGCTCATCCCTTCATGGCGTCCCCACCATACATGTCCCTCCGCCCGTCTCACCAGACACACCCCGCTGGCTCTTCTCCGAAACAAACACCACCTCCCCGTCACACCCTCGTTTCCTCTGGCTATCCTACCACGCCCTCCCCTCGTCCCCTACTGGCTCATTCCCCCACACACACACACAGCAGACTCTCCTCCCTCCCCTCCATGGCCTCCTCCCCGCCATTACCCTCAACAGGCATGCCCCTCCTCCTCCAGCTGGCTCATCCCCACCCACATGCACACACCCTCCCTCTCATTCCACAACAACCCCTTTCCCTCTCAACAGCTCAACCCATTCAGCCATGCCCCTCGCCTAAGCTGCTCACTTCCCCCCCTCAAGGAAACCCCTCACCTCACCTCAACCCCGTCAGCTGCTTGATCTCCAACACACCTCCACCGCCATCTCATTCCTCCACAACAAAACATCCTGCTCGCCCAGCTACTATGCCCCCTCACACACAACACCCCTCCGTCCAGCTACTCGTTCCCCACTCAACACCTCTCCCCTGCAGCTACCTCATCCCCCCTACCATTGACATTTATCAGCCCTGGGAGTTCATCAGAAAATATTTGGCAGCCGCACCAGAGGATCACCCTACTCACAATGCCACACCTAGAGTGACCAGAATGTCCCATTAAATAGGGACAGTCCCAATATCTGGGGCCTTTTCTACATGGATGCCTAGCACCCCCCACCCTTTGCCCTGATCACAGTCTGCAGCTCTGGTCACCCTAACCAAGAACCAGGCCAACCCACCAGGAGCATTCCCCTTCCTATGGATCCGCGCCAGCAACCAACACAGGGAGCGCCCCAACTGCTACAGACCAAACCACAACCACCTGCCGCAGATAGCACACCCTCCACAAACTCCTAGACAGGCTAGTTGACCAGGGTGTAATGCGCCCATACAGAAGACCCCTGCATCAGCCAGCAACCGCGGGAGCAATCAAACCTCTTCACAACACTGCCCCAGGCCACCTAGCCGAGTAGACCAGTGCCCATTCAACAAACTCTGGACCCGGAACACCAACCTGGTAGCGAGCACCCTCTCAGCACAACACTAACTAACTGTGTGTCCCTTTAAAGCACTAGGCCAGACTATGCACGACAATGCTGCCTCTGACAGCTTCCTGTCTGCACCAGCAACCCACAGGATACAGCATCACGTACCCAACTCAACCCCAGCCCTTAAGACACATATACACTTCTCTCCTACCTCTTCCACATCACACACCACCAAAGAAGTAGGGGCCAACCCGCAGCAGGGGAAGGAAAAGACCAAGCGTGGCGCTCTGGCCACTATCTTCTTTACCAAGAGTACTCATAGTTGTTTCCCATAGACCCCCTTCTGTCAGTATGTGAAGGCTATTGGAGGAGATGACAACTGAATTTCTCACATAAGAAACAAATCCAGCTTATTATCCATTCATTTGGAATTCTTACCTAGGTTTGAAGAGATCGGGACCTGGATGAGACAATTTGGCTGAGCCCCAAATCCAGCTAACCCTGAGGTAATAGTTATCAGATTGGGAAGTAAACAAGGACATATTGAGGATAGGGTGCTTTGTAAAATGACGTGGTGAAACGTTGAGCTATATTGCCAGCGTTAGTGTGTAACACTCAGCATGGCTGCTAAATGGACAGGACAGCGGCTGTCTTGGGGATGGTATAGGTGAACGGGGAGGAACAGCACTCTTCCTGCTGGTGTCCACCTCTACCACCAACCTTCATCACCAACTTAGACTAATGCAAAGTACTCTTATCAGCTACACTTTAAATCCACTTGAACAAAGTGTACAGAAAGCTGGTTCCAGTAGGAAAGGACACCATGCTCCAAAATCTACACCCAGGGGAAGAAAGAATTGTCAAGCAGACTCCAGAGAAAATAATTAAAAAACACAGAATGATAAAAGAAATAGAAAAAGACAGTCCAGCAAAATGTTTGACAGTCCAGATGGCCTGCAGTCGCCATATTGACTATTCCTACACAGGAATGCTACACGTGCAGCTGTACAAGGACGCGAATTAAAATCTTGTACAGCTGTTGAGGCGCGCTGTCATCTGCCGCGACAGCGCGAGCGCGCGTCATGCCACATATGCAGCGGCGTTTGAAGTGGTGCATTATGGCAGGCTATCCAACAGAACACTCTTCCCATCTGGCCAGGTTGTGGAAGGGGTGGGCTCGACCTGTCCCAATCCTGGATCATTGCTCACATCCACAATCCTGTTTCCGTCCACAAAGATTTGTCATCCTTTCAAGAACGTCATCGACTGAAGTCCATTCGGCTGTGGGAAATGGAGCCCTATACTGCTGAGGATAGTCTGACGAATCTCGCCAGCATCCATCACGTTTGCAGTGAGCTATATCTAAGATCCAAAGTGACGTGAGGAGTCCGACGATGATCAGGGTCGTGTAATGCACGACACAAAATGCTGTGTATCAACAGGAACAGGCACAGCACACGTGGAACCGCTTTGTGCTTGGGAAACAAGCACTGAGGGTGGGATCACATCGTCATGTAAGTCTGGGATAGAGCAGGTGACTGCGAACTTCAGATAGAAAGCCATTTCATGACTGTGTGAGGACACCCACCTGCAGGCAAGGACACACCAGACTGAAGCTGCATTGCACGAATGGAGATAGCGGCTAGCAATTGACTGGCAACGCCAACATGCTACCGATAGGTCCGCGAACCAAGTTTGGAGGGAAAGTGTACTGTGGAATCGTGAGTGATTTGCAAGTTGCAGGGCCATTAATTGCATCCTGTAAAGAAGCAACCGTAACCGGAGAACGGCAGGACAATTGTGGAGGGCTTAACACAAATGGTTTCCCTAAACGTGGAAGGGGCGATAGATGGACCATATCCATCTGGCAACCAATCCACCTAGCACCAACTACTTAACGGAAAAAGGTTCTCTATGGTTCTCCAGCACTTGTGATACTGTGGCATCATTGACATAACGCAAGCTGGCCCGAAAGTGCATGATGCATGCACATCGGAACAGTGGCCTTTCAGAAGCGTAGGCGCCTTTCCAGAACGAAGATCACAGTATGGACGCTCGAAATGCCTTGAGATCCGGAGACGCCGCTACCCCTTAATGGCCGGGGTCAAATAAAGCAGACACAGGAGCCTTGACAGCAGAAGGACGTTCACACAGCTGAGCTGGTGCTGAATGAACTCTGGAGTGTGCTTTTGGCCGTTAAAGGCGCTGGCGATCTCTGAATGGAAGCTAGACTGAGGAAAAGACACCCCGTGTTATACCGCGCTGTACCCTCCAAATTCTGTGAAGGGAAAGGGTGAAACGATCAGCAGGCTATGGAACCTCGAGGTGTTCAACACGCTGGACACGAATTGCACAGCCAGAGAGCGCTAACTAGACGAGCCCAGCACAGCGCTGCAAGATAGGGATGCCTTGAGTGAGGAATTGCGCTGAAAAGCCAACAGAATGTTTGGTGCCTGCAAGGGAGGAAGTGCAGTGGTTACATGCTATAAGAATCTGTGCTAAGCCTGATTGCATTGAGCGTTTTCTTCCTAGGGCTAAGATAACTTTGACTTCATGCAATAAAAAGACGTTTCAAAGCCAAGAAGTCATTAGGAAAAGAAAATTTTATGAAAAAACACAACTTTTTGGAATCAAAAGGCAAGGGTGGTGGGGAACAGCACGCTCACAATTTGCATATGCCGTGTCGGATGCTTGCAATGACTGCTGCACTCAGAGGCTATACCTCCATGGGATGGGTTGATGCAGAAGGTAAGGGTCGTAGTTCTCAGCGGTGGTACAACAGGTGTTGGGCAGATGGTGGGTAAGACAGATCTGGGGAATGGGAGAGCGACAGAGGCACAAGAAAGAGCTTGGACAAGGGCTCGGGGTGGGCTAGGGACGGGATGCTCCACTGCAAGCTACGAGCACGTACATGGAAGAACCGCTAGCGTCAGATGCTTAGTCAGCCAACAGTGCTTGCTCCGGCACCTGCAATTCACTGGGGAATCGCTTTCCCTTCCTCCACACCTGCAATTTGATTACTCTGGAGAGACTGAAAGCATCACTTCAACAAGCATTTATCTTGCTTTTTCACGGTCCTTCGATTTTGCATCTCTCAAACCTGATAACAAACCAGACAGCTGAGACTCAAGGTTCATCTAAAGGCAAAATGCAAACGACTAACAGAAGGCAGCAAGTTGGTTATACAGACAAGAAACGAATCCCTACACTAAAGAGGGCGCACACAGCTTCAAACCAAATAGCATAATCGATCTCCAAAAGAGAGCACACCTAACCCAGGAACCCCAAAAATGAGTGAAGTAAGGGACGATGCTTCAGCTGTACGCCTCTGGGGTTCCTGCCTTGGGAAAGCCAAACAAGCTGCGGGACACATACACCGAACACGTCCCAAATTTTCCACAGGAGTTAAGCCGCAAGAATTAGCTCTGAAGGTGACCTGGGAAAGCAGGGAGGTCGTCTATGCAATCAGCTCCGCCTGCCCCTGCAGCTCATGTGCAGCAAGTCCCCATCACTCCTCGCAGCACAGTGGCACGACAACGTTATCCTACGGACAGAGAACCTCAGCGGCAGCCTCCATCACTCGGCAGCGCATTGCCAGTGTGGATGAGACTTTTGAGATTATCGAGCCAACCGCAACAGACAGACCACATCATAGCTATTCACGCATACAGTCAGCAGAATCGGTAGCTGTCTGGAGTTGCCAGCTTCCAGATTGCAATAGCCACCCGCTTCTCCATCGGCAAGGCAGCTCTCAGTCTTGTGTCCTTGCACTGCAGGTGGGGGTGAGCTCCTCACACAGTCCCATGAAAGTGGCTTTTCTCATCTGAAAGTTCTGCAGCCACTGCTCATCATCCCAGACTTACATGACGATGTGATCCCACCACTCAGTGCTTGTTTCCCAAGCCCAAAAGCAGCGTTCCACTGTGCTGAGCATGTCCGTGAATGCCACAAGCAATTTTGTGTCGTATGCATTACACGACTCACTATCATCGTCGGACTCCTCACTGTCACTTTGGATCTTAAGGAATAGCTCAACTGCCAAACGTGATGGGCTGGCGAGATTCGTCAGCATACTCCTCAGCAGTTAGGGCTCCATTTCCCACAGACCGAAATGGAACTCAGATCGCACTGCACAGAAATCATTGAAAGATGGCACCAAATGTGGACGGAAACACAGGGATTGCTGGGATGTGAAGCAATGCATCACAGGGCATTGGGACAGGAATCAGAATGCCCCACCCCCTTCCCACAACCCATGGCACCAGAATGGGAAGAGGTGTTCTGTGGGATAGCTGCCCATAATGCACCACTCACAACGCCGCTGCAAATGTGGCCATGACAGCGCGCTCGCAGCTGTCAGCATGGACAGACTGCAGCGCTTTCCCTACACAGCTGTACAAAGACATGTTTAACTCCCAGCACTGTACAGCTGCAAGTGTAGCCATACCCTGTGTCAGGAATAGTCAATAGGCAGACTGCAGGCCAAATCTGGACTGTCAAACACTTTTGCATGGACCCTGAAATCTTTTTATTTACTTATTATCATTACTGTTGTTTTTTAATTATTTTCTCTGGAGTCTAGACTTTGACAAAAAATAACTCTTCTTCCCCTGGGTGTAGATTCTGGAGCATTGGTGTCACATTCCTACTGAGAAACACAGCTTTCTGTACCAACTTTAGTTCCAAGTGGATTTAAAGTGTAGCCTGAATAAGAGTACTTTGCAATAGTCTAAAGTTTGGGTGATGAAGGTATGGTGGTAGTAGGGTCTACACAGCAGAGAAAAGGTTGTGATATCCTCCCCAGATTTCAACCAATAAAAACCATCCCAAGCACAGCCGCTGCCTGACCATTTAGCAGCAATGCTGAGTGTAACCACACCTACCGACTGCAAATATAGACCTCAAACGTCACACACCGTCAGTTACAAAGACACACATAATCCTCACCATATGTACCTGTTACATTCCCCAATCTGCTAACATTACCTCAGGGTTAGCTGGATTGGGCATCAGCCAAATTGTCCTCATCCAGGTCCAGATCTCTTCAAAACACTAGGTAAGACATTCAAATACCAAATGAAATGGAAACATAAAGCTGGATGTTATCATTATGTTGAAGACACTTCAGTTCAGCTCATTAATTCCTCCAATAGCCCCTATACACATACTGACCAGAAGGGGTCTATGGAAACAACATATGAGTACTCTTGTAAAAGAAGAATAGTTGCCCAGAGCCGCACGCTTGGGTCTTTTCCTTCCCCTGCTGCAGGAGTTGACCCCCATACTTTTTAGGGGTGTGTGAATGTAGAGGAAAGAAAGGGGAGGAGAGAAGTGTATATGTGTCTCCTAAGGCAGCTGGGGTTGGTGGTAACAGTGCTGCTGCTAGTCCTGTGGGTTGCTGGCCCAGCACAGAAGCTGTCAAGAAGGCAGCATTCGCTGCATGTCTGGCCTAGTGCTTTCAAGAGGGACACACACAAGTTAGTTAGTGTGGTGCTGAGGAGGGTGCTCCCTGCCAGGTTGGCTAGTCCGGCCCAGAGTTTGTTGAAGGGGCATGGTCTACTCGAGTAGGCTGGCCTGGGGCAGTGTCTGTGAAAGAGGTGATGCTCCCCGAGGTTGCCTGGCCTGATGCAGGGTCTCTGTATGGGCGCATACACCCCCTGGGTCAACTAGCCTGTCCTAGAGTTTGTGGAAGGGTGTGTGCTATCCTGGGCCAGGTGGTGTGGTTTAGTGTCTGTAGCAGTTGGGGCGCTCCCTGTGTTGGTCTGCCTGGCGCGGCATCCATAGGAAGGGGACATGCTCCTGCTGGGTTGGCCTGGTGTGGTTAGGGTGACCAGATAGCAAGAGTGAAAATCAGGACAAAGGGTGGGGGGTAATAGGCATCCATGTAAGAAAAAGCCCCAAATATTGGGACTGTCCCTATTTAATTGGGACATCTGGTCACCCTAGGTGTGGCATCTGTGAGTAGGGGGTGTGCTCCTACTGGGTCAGGCTGCCAAATATTTCCTGATGAAAACTCCAGGGCTGATAAATGTACATGGGTAGGGGGGAATGAGGTAGCTGCAGGGGAGAGGTGTTGAGTGGGGGAAACGAGCTAGCTGGAGGAGAGGGGTGTGTGTGTGAAGGGGGGAATAAGCTAGCTGGGGAGGCAAGAGGATGGTTGTGTGTGGAAGAAATGAGATGGGGTGGAGGTGTGTGGAGATCAGCCAGCTGACAGGAGGTGAGGTGAGGTGAGGGGTATGTCCTTGAAGGGGGGGAATGAGCCAGCTAGAGGGAGGGGCATGGGGGGTATGAGCTAGTTGAGAGGAAAGGGGTCAGTTGTGGGGAATGAGCAGGGGAGGGTGTGTGCATGTGAGTGAGGGATGAGCCAGCTGGAGAGGAGGAGAGGGGCATGCATGTGGGGAATATGAGCAGGGGAGGAGCCAACTGGAGGGGAGGGGAGGAGAGATGTGTGTGTGTGTGTGGGGGGGGGAATGAGCCAGCTAGGAGGACGAAAGGGGAGGGCTGTGGTAGGGAATGAGCCAGAAGGAAGAAGAGGGTGTGCCGGGGAGGTGTGTTTGTGGAGAAGAGCCAGCAGGGGTGTGTTAGGGTGAGACGGGGGAGGGACATGTATGTGGGGAACAAGCCAGATAAGAGGGGATGAGCCACTGGAGGTAGGGCTATGGGGGGAGGACAAGCCAGCGGCAGAGAGGGGGTGCATGTGGGGGAACGAGCCGGGGTGGGGGGACAGGGGTGTGTGCAATCGGAACAAGTGGGCAGGGGGGTTGTTTGTGTGTGTGTGAGGAAACAAGCCAGCTTAGGGGAGGGAACTGGTGTGTGTGTGGGGGAATGATCCAGGTGAGGGGAGGGAACTGGTGTCAGTGGTGTGTGTATGGGGTGGGGAATGAGCCAGCTGAGAGGAAGGGATGTGTGTATGGGGGGTGGGGGGACATGAGCCAGCTGGGGGAGGATAGGTGGAGGGGGGATGAACCAACTGCGGGGAGGGAACTGGTATGTGTGTGGGGAGGGGATGAGCCAGCTGAGAGTTGGGAATTGGTGTATGTGTGTGTGGGGGGAATGAGCCCGCTGAGGGGAAGGGATGTGTGTGTGGGGGGGAAGGGGCCAGCTGGGGGAGGATAGGTGGAGGGGGGATGAGCCAGCTGAGGGGGAGGTGTGTATGAGTTTGGGACAGAACCAGCTGGCTAGGGGGAGGTTTGTAGTGTGTGTGGGGGGGTGTGAACAAGTCAGTGATGGGGAGGGGATGAGCCAGGAGGGGGGAAATGTGTGTGGGAATAAGCCAGCAGGGGGTGGGGAGGTAGGAAGTGTATGTGGGAGGAGCGAGCTGGGGGGAAGGGTGTGTGTGTGGGGAGATAAGCCAGTTGAGGGGGAGGTGTGCCTGAGTTTGGGAGGGAACCTACTGGGGGTGTGTGTGGGAGGGGATGAAGAAGCATGTGTGCGCGTGTGTGTGAATGATGTGTTAGGGTAGTCCGAGATCCCCCCCCCAACATGACGTAATGTTATTCTCTTAAACGATCCTGGATTGTTTTCAGTAGTCGCTCAGAGACTGATGCAGATTCCGGGGGACTCCAGGCAAACCCTGGAGGGTTGGCAACCCTAATATGTGCGCGGGGGAGGAGGGGAATGAGAGGCTGCGGGGAGGGGACGTGTGTGTGTGTGTAAACCCTCCTTCCCCGTCGTCTCCACCCTACCCCCCCGCTCGTGGAGGGTCTCGCCCCTCCCGCTCCGTGCGCGAGAGGGGCGATCTGGCTGCTGCGCTTGAGGGAGGAAGAAGCCCCTCTGCCTCCACGTGTGCAGGCGGCTCCGATTGGCTACGTGACCCGAGGGGGCGTGGGCAATGGGGCAGACAGCCAATCACAGGCTCGTTGCTCCGTCGAGGCGCTCTCCTCCGTCCCTCGCCCCCAATAGGGCGGCAGGGGAGCGGCGCGGGCTGAGGGGGAACGGGTGCCCGCCCCCGCTGGGGGAAGGAGGCGAGTCTGAGGGCCGCTCCCCGCGGAGCAGCGCGCGTGTCCGGCTGCCGCCGCTGCCATGGAGGAGGTGCTGCCCGCGGGCTTGCTGGAGATCTGCGCGCTGGTGGGAGTCTCCGGGGAGAGGGCGAGAGACGCTTCCCAGGTAACGCCCGGGCTGGTTTGCCCGCCTGCCCCGCAGAGCAGAGCTGCGCTTCGGGTCCCGGCTGTATAGGGACAGTCCTGCTTTTTGGGTCTTTTTCTTGTACAGGCTCCTATTACCCCCTACCTCCTGTCCCATTTTTTCACAGTTGCTATCTGGTCACCCAATCCTTCAGGGGCATCTCCTCCCTGAGGGGCTCAGGCTGTTTGTAGGGTGACCAGATGTCCCAATTTTATAGGGACAGTCCCGATTTTGGGGTCTTTTTCTTATATAGGCTCCTATTACCCCCCCCCCCCCGTCCTGATTTTCCACACTTGCTGCCCGGTGACTCTAGCTGCGCTGGCAGCGGCAGGCGGGGGAACCCGCTCGCCCTGCGCACCAGCACAGCCCCAGACCCCGGGGAAACCGATTTGCTGCCTGCCGGGCAGTGGGTCTGAAGGCGGTGGCCGGCCTGACAGACCGGTGTGTCCAGTCTAGCGGCGAAAACCGGCTTCCTTGTCGATGCGGTGAATGAGAGACGAAATGTGGCCATCTGCTTTGTTAACTTCCTCCCCTGCCTCTGTTCAGACAGTGTAACCCCAGAGTGAACTCAGAAGGAGTAAGCACCATTAATCATGCGTTTGTGGGCGACAAATCTGACTCCGTTTTCTTGGCAGCTCACTGAATTTGAGCGCTAGCTTGTGCTTGTGAAATACACGGTCTGTCTAGCATGGTGGGCAGGAGAGATGAAGGGAGGGTGCTTTGCCAAAGTTTGGCTGTTACTGACTCATGACATTGCACTGGTACGTTTTGGTGCAATGGAATAACTTCAGCATGCTGCCTCAAAAATGCTTTGTGCAGCAGCATCGCAACATAACTTGATGGGTGCCTACAAAGTGACGTGGAATCCGGACATGCCACTGGTCAGAGTTTGAGATGCAGAATCATAGGACTGGAAGGGACCTCCAGAGGTCTTCTAGACTAGTCCTCTGCACTCAAGGCAGGACTAAATATTATCTAAACCAGGGATGGGCAAACTGCTGAGGCGCCCCCAGTGCCCCAACCCCCTGCCCTGATCCCTCTCCTAACGCCTCGGTCCCAGTCTGGAGCACCCTCCTGGACCCCAAATCCCTCGTCCGCAGCCCCATCCCAGAGCCTGCACCCCCATCTGGAGCCTACACCCTTTCCTGCACTCCAACCACCTGCTTCAGCCCTGATCCCCCTCCTGCCCACCGAACTCTTGGCCCCCTACACACCACGAACTCCACATTTCTGGCCCCACCTTAGATCCCGCACCCCGAGCCGGAGCCCAACCCCCCCCAAACCTCAACCCCAATTCTGTGAGAGTTCATGGCCCACCATATAGTTTCTATTCCCAGATGTGGCCCTCAGGCCAAAAAGTTTGCCCATCCCTGGTTTAGATAATACTTAGTCCTGCCTTGAGTGTAGGGGACTAGACTAGAAGATTTCTTGAGCTCCCTTCTAGTCCTGTGGCTTGAACTTGAAATTGTTTGTGCTCATTAATGGTATCACATAAAAGGGTTATTGTTAAATTTGTTGCCACTTTTTATGGGGCATCTTTTGTTGCTTTCAGTTTATTATTTAGCCAATATTAATGAAAGATTCAAATTTTGGAGCCTTGTTTAAGGCTAATAAACATACACTTCAAAATTAGGGACATAGTGGTGTCACAAATATTGCTGCTAGATTATTTTGAATTACAGAATGTGGCTATAACATGTAATTAAGAGATCTGTTTTGAAAGATTGAAGAAAAATTGGCCAATGTTGGAACTGAACCAACTGTAGTGTTTTGTTCATCCTGTTCTGAATCCTGTCCCTCCACAGGATGTCGAAAAGGGAGGAGGGTGGGCAGGAAGGAAGCTGTATTAGGAGTAGCTCACGGAGAAGGTATGTATTACAAATAGTAACACTGGATGCTGTTGCCATGGTAGACCTGTGATTTTTGGTTCGTTAGTAGGCAACTTAATTGGCTGAGCAGTTTTTACACTTGCAACCTTAATAATATTTGTGTGTGTTTATACTAAAGAAGAGTACATCTTCTTAAAAAAAAAAAAAAAAGTCATTTATCCTGCTAACGCTTAAGCAGATGCTTAACTATTACGAGTATTAGTAGGAAAGTCAGTCATGTCAGTGCGACTACTTGTGGTACTAAAGTTAAGCATGTACATAAGTGTTTGCAGGATCAGGACCCAAGTTCCATTGGTTTTTTATTTTTATTTTTTTTCCCCCAGTGAGATTTATGCTGTATCTACACTAGGAACACTTTACTGGTATAGTATACTGGCAAAGCATTCCTATTATGGAGACAGCTATACCAGCAAAACAAGTTATACTGATGAGAGTACAACTTTGCTAGTATAGCTGCATCTACGGTAGGGACTCATGCTGGCACAGCTATGTTCGTCACGTATCATTCCTCTTCACATCCCTGACTGCCATAGCTGTGCCAGCAGAAATCTGTAATGTAGACCTGTCCCTCAGCTCCTAATTCGCTTATGCACTTGAAAATTTTACCTGAATTTTTTTTCATTTTGTTTAATATTTATTGGATTCCAAATCAAATATATACCAATGTGAGAAAATAGATGCTGCAGCCAAAGTCAGGTGGGCCAAGGTATATTATGTGTTATCTGATAGAAAACTGTCACAAATGTTGTACAGCAATAAAAGCACCAGTGTAGGTTACAGTGTAAGATCCAGAATGTGTATATAAAAAAAAAAAAATCTTTTGCTTTTACATTCAGTGATGGGATAGATTTAAATGTAGTATATATGGCAAGGAGAATTGTAACTGTTTTAATTAAATGTGATATTGGAGCTTGTAATGTTTTACTATTTGTTATGGGCATGTGTGTTTTCAGTTCTAAACAAAAAGTGCAAGGTAAAAACATGTCCTCCCATGAAAGATTCCAATATGAGGCCCCAATCATCAAGCTGATTTCAGTGATGACTGGGACTTAAAAGATGACAGAGCTCACTGGAAAACCATAACTTGAGGATATGATAATTTTTCCCATTGTTATGCTTTTGTTTTTATATGATGTGTTTGTTTAAGAGACCAGGTGGATGAGGTGATATCTTTTATTGGACCAACTTTTGTTGGTGAAGGAGACAAGCTTTCATGCTTGCACAGAGCTCTTCTCCAGGTTCATTTATTTAATACAATTTTATAGGTTCTCAGTGAATTTAAGTGAGGTCCTCTTGAATTTTCATTTATTTAATGAAAGTAGTGCAATACTTTGCACTTCTTCTGATGTTGCAAATTATGGGACAGTACTGTGTGTTAAAATTTTAAGTTTTGCTAAGCAAGGAAGTAGTGGGCTTGATTTACAAAAAGAAAATCCACTAGAAGTAGGGGGAAGTTATGGATTTCATAAGATAAAGCCACAGAAATGGATAGCAGAAGTTGAAGAGGTAGAATTCTTCCTGGTCTAGGGCCAGGTATATTTAAACTTTTCTATCTTAATATTTTATTTATAACAGAACAACTAAAACCAGTCACATTTTCTGTAATACTTATCAAAAATATATAAATCTACAAAAACTTTCTCCAAAAAACACACACTTCTTTTTCTAAACAGATTTTTGAGAGAGAAATGAAATTTTGAGAAAGCAGTTAACTTACTGTACAGTAATTGTCTAGGAAGAACTTGCATACCCTGCCGCCTTCCCCACAAGAGTCTATGTATCTTTGTTGAAGCACTCAGGAATCCCCATTGTGCTTTCTATTACTCATCTTTGAAGTTATGGTGATTATTTTGCTGAAGCAAGATGCTAGCGTTTCTGGGTTGTCTGGAGAGTGAACTGTTGAGCAACAAGAGGCACTTTCTCTTCCCAGGGCCTGAGTATGCTATTTCCAAAACATTGTTCAGCATCTGGCAAGTGAGATAATGTGACTTTGAATAAATCGATAAAATGTTTATCTATTACATAGAATGTGTTCTGGCAAAATATTGGTAGTTGTGACTTTGCTGCTCGCAGGTCATCAGATCTGGCACATTGTTATTGGAATGGCATCTTATATTAATGGCATGTCAATAGAAGAATCCTAATAGTTCCTTTTACTGTACTGGATTAAAATGAGCTAAGTGTCCAATGTGGAAGCAGTGATGCTGTAATAATGTAAACAGGAGTATTGTTCAGTTTATAATGTGTATTCTGGTATAAACATTTGAAAATAAACACGTAAGTACTGTTAAAATAACATTGAAGGATGATACTTGTGTCATAAGTAGATAGGTAAGGTAAGGGTTAAGTTTCTTTTACCTGGAAAGGGTAACCCAACACCTGACCAGAGGACCAATCAAAGAACTGGATTGTTTAAAAGTCAGGGGCGGGAATTTATATACTCTGTGTCTTTTTTGTTTTTCTCGGCTGTGAGTAAACAAGGTTTCCTCCTAACTCCATCTTATCTCAAATATCCTACCAAAAGTCTGTGAGTACAAAGGGAAACAAAGTAATTCGGCTATGAGGAGCTTTGTGTTGTATTTCCAGATGTGGATTGCTGGGTCTTTGTTGCTTCCTCGGCTGTGAGGGACAAGCTATCTTGCTGATTCCAATCTTCTTCTCATTCTACTAAGGGGCAGTGAGTACAAAACGGGAACAAAGTAAAATCGGCTATGATATGCTTTGCTTTGTACTTACTGTGTGTGATTGCTGGTCTATTTAAATTGGCTATTTTTTAAATCAGACTGGGTTATTCAGATTTTCTTAAGTAGGAGCCTGTATAAATGTTTATGCAAGTCATTAGTCTGTATTGTCTCTTTTTCTATATAAAGCTTTCTTTTTTCAAAACTTGTGGAAGTTTCTTTTTCTAGTAAGGCAGAGAAATTGAAACCTCTGTATCAGGTATCTGTCCCCCTCACGGGAAGGCAGGCACGGGGAAAGGCAAAGCCAAGCTGTTGGTATTTTGCATCTCAATTGTCCTGAGGGAAGAACGCTTATCTCTTGGGAAGCAGAGAAACAGGTTATCTGGAGGTCCCCCCAGGGGAGGGTTGGGGACACCAGAGAGAGGAAAGGGGGGTCAGGCCCTATCAATTCCTGACCTGGTGGCAGCCTATCAGATCTAAGCTGGAGATTAAGCTTAGAGGACTTCATGCGAGTACCTTATATCTGAACTCTAATGTTCAAATCGAGGAATATTATTTGACAACTTGATACTCTCATCGCATGCAATAGTTCACTTCATAGAGGGTCAGTTTGGGAACTGGGCTCTGTGCCTCGCTCCTGTGGAGGCAGAAACTGAGAGTATAGCTGAAGAATACACAAGGGATGATCCATTAGCTAGCGTATTAGCCCAGATTTTGGAGACCCTGGGTTCAATTATTTACACCCCCACAGCCTTTCCTGTATGACCTTGGGGAAGTTACTTGGTTGATCCGTGCCTCAATTTCCCCATTTGTAAAATGGAGTTAGGGAAGTAGTATTGTATAATAATTGTTTTGAGGCTAAATATACAAAAGATTGTGAGGTGCTTAGATACATGATACCTTTTGTGGTAAAAGAAGTCAGGTGTGACAGATGGCAATATCCTGGACAAACCTGATTGAATTGAGTTTAATATGTTTGGGGTCCAATGTATTAAAATGCAGTTGCTTATGTGTTATTGTGAGATCATATGTAATTCATGTAGGAGGATGGGGTGTGCTAATGTAATTCCTCTGGTTATCAGCCCTGTAGAAGTTTGCGTATATGCCTTCAAACTGGATTCTCCAGTGACCGTCAGACAAAGAAAAGATTTTTAAACAGGCTCAGGGCTTTCTGTTATGATCCAGCAAATGGACAGGACCTCCAGTCCATGGAGGGCCCCAATCCTTAGAGAAGAGTTGGAAGGACTGACACAGACCAGAACACTTATGATCTCTGGTAAGCTTATTAGCATGCATGTAGGTTTTTTATTGTTATGTTTTGTCTGTAGTGCTTTTACCTTAAGAATAAAATGTTTGCTTAGGAAGAACTGTGTGGTAGCTGATAACTAAGGACAGTTACACTGTGTGTGGTGTCTGAGGGGAGAATCAAGCAGGCCTATTTATACAGACTCACTTTTGCTGAGAATAACGCACTGAAGACAGGGAACGGTTCATGCTGGAGATACCTGTGTGTCTCTTCCCTTCTGACCAGGGTCTCCACCCAAGAAAGGCAACAGCTTGGAGCTGGAAGCCTGAGAATGGGTACCAGTACTGACCCAATAATGGAAGACATAGATGCAGTTGCCCTGAACTGTGCTGGTAAGTACTTAAGAGATCATGTGGCTGATACAGGAGCACCTGACTCCAGAGGGCACTGGATCTAGGCTTCTTTAGTAGCGTGGTTACGGCAACGTGACGCTGGGGTTTGTTGCATGGATTAGATAAAACTTCTAGGATGTTATCACAGGTTACTTTATTGATTACGTTTTTGAAAAACCCTTGATGGTCTGCCAGAGGGCATCAAATGTCATTGTTGACAGGAGTTGTCACTCAGATGTAAAAGCTGCAAAGAATCCTGTGGCACCTTATAGACTAACAGACGTTTTGGAGCATGAGCTTTCGTGGGTGAATACCCACTTCGTCAGATGCATGTAGATGCATGCATGTAGTGCATGCATCTGACAAAGTGGGTATTCACCCATGAAAGCTCATGCTCCAAAACGTCTGTTAGTCTATAAGGTGCCAAAGGATTTTTTGCTGCTTTTACAGATCCAGACTAACACGGCTACCCCTCTGATACGTCACTCAGGTGGTGGCTCTCATGTTTGGTTGTTAAAAGTCTAAACCTTTTTCTTCTTACGACAAAGCATGATCAAAAGGGAACAGAGAAAAGAATAGCAACAGGTAGGTGAATGTAGTCAGGGCCAGATTAATCTTTTGTGGGCCCAGCACCAAACATATTTGTGGGCCCCTATGTAGTCATTATGGGCCCCTTCTGAGCGTGGGCCTGTGTGGCGTTGCTGTTGGCACCATAGTAAACCCAGTACTGAATCTCAGAGACACTTTTCATTTTGATCACACACCTCTGCAAGACTATTTGTATTGCCATACAAAGTTACCTCAGTCCCCAGTTTTTCTCGTTGAGCTGTACCCATGTGGGTTTACCAGTGTCCACTATGGGAAGTTCTGCTCACTGTGATCAGGGGAAACTCCCCACAGATTTATCTCCTTCCTCATTCAGAAGTTTGGTAGCCATGTGTCCAGTACCACCCTGTTTCACCAGTCACTGTATGTGGTCCTGGCCTCAGCTCAACAAAGTCCACAGCCAGCAGATACCTGATCCGTTCTGACAAACCCCTCCCCCAGCACCCATTCTTCCATTTGAGCAAGCCACTTGCAAACAACATTCTCCCAACCCTGGCTCAGTGAGCACTTAGGCTGGTGACTTCAGGTTCCCAGGGGCTTTCTCCCTCTGCTCCCATCTACATGCTATTCCACTATGTGGTCACCACTACCTCTCCTCATGCTTGTTTCCCTTCTATCTTGGACATGCTCCACAGCCAGCTGGTCCTATTCTCTCCCAGCAAGTCTGACTTGCTTCTTCTTTCCCTGCTCCCCCCGACATTCCTTTCCTACTGGTGACCTCTGTTCCTTGGGGTTAACTCCAGTTTTTTTATCTGCTCCTAGCTTAATGGCCCCTGGTAGTCACAGAGCCACATGTAGCTTCTCTGGCTACAGCCACGTGTCCAATTGTCAAAGGCCAGGCTTAGACAGCTGCAGCAACTAGCCGCAGGAAAGGTGACAACGCCAAGGCTGAGCATGTTTGAACTTTGCAACAGCAGCACTAGAGACTCTTAAGCCTCAGCGCTGGCCCTAGGTAGCTGCAGACACTGTAGTTAGGTGCTTCCCTACTCCAGGGAATCTTGGCTATCCACAGCCCCGGTGAGATGGGCTAGTGAAAGGATCTGAGTCCTCGCTCCCATTTCCTTTACCCAGAGGCCTGCCTGACCTCAAGGGCTCCCCTTTCACTCTCCTGTGTGGCAGAGTCCTCATAACCCCAACAAGGCTGGGCTCAGCGTTCCTGGGGGGCTTGACCCCTAACCTTGTTGTGGTCATTTGGGACAGGGGCTAGGCTGTCCCCACTCCAGGGTGCTTTCTGCACTCTGGACACTTTTCTGACCCACTAATCATTACATACAGTTCAAAGCAAATGCAATCAATTAAAAAAAACCAAACCCGTCACCCCACTCTGTGGCATAGGGACATTGCAACCAGTGTCTCTGGAATGTAAGGGAAATTCAGTCTGTTCCTCACAAGTCCCATGCTGCTGCCGCCTCCTACCCGGGCTGTGCTGCAGGGATGCTGCAGGTCAGACACTTTCTCTGGTGATGGCCACACATCCTCAGGCTTTAGGTGGCAGGACTCTTCTTCCCAACATCGCCCCCACCCCGTCAGGGTTACAATCCCCCTCCAAGTCTGGCCTGCAGGACCTGTTGGCTGGGGGTGGCTACCTGCTCTGGGTCTGCTGTCCAGGATCCCCTCTCGCTCTCCCTAGCTGCTCACTGTGCTTGGCTCTGGACTGCTCCAGCTCTGCTGCCTCAGCACTGCTTTTGCTGCTGCTCTGCCTCCGTCTCCCTGGGATACTTATCTGGCCCCGGTTGCTGCAGCTCCCCTCCCAGCACAGGTCTGCTCGCTGGATTGCTTCTGTAACTCTGCTCCCAGCACTGACCTGCTCCCTGAGCTGCTTTTCTGGTCAGCACAGCCCTGCTCCCCAGCCCAGCTTGGGCCTCTGCTTTCTCCTTAGGTCAGCCCCCACTCTGACCCAGGCAATTCCAGCTCACATGGAGGATGGGACCCCCCTGGCTTCCTGACTCCTTGATTAGCTTGCCTGCCCTGTCAGTCAGGCTGACCTGCAGCATTGGCCTCTCCCCAATGTTCCTGGGGACTGTCAGTCTCAGGGTCCTGATTTCCCATTGACCCTTCCCCTTCCTTTTGGTACTGGGAGCTAGCCAATCAAACCACCCCCTCTGAGTTTTAGTAAGGGGACAATAGTCCCATTACGTAGGCATCTTGGGTACTTAAAGCCATATCAACTGTGGTAGGCCCCCCCACTTCCCATGAGCCCATCAATTAGCACATAGTCGTGCAGAAGGTGCAGCCTGGATGATTTTGGAGGCTGGGGCGCCAAGAGGTTCCCCATCCCTGAGCAGCAGCTCTGTAACAAACTCTCACTGCCCCCCTCCGCAGTGGGACCAGGAACCTATGAAGACAGTAGAGTTATCCCAGCGTATAACCAATTCCACCCAAAGCATGTTGAAATCAGTAGGAGTCTTTTCATTGTCTTTGATAGACTGTGTATAAAGTCTAGGTAAGGTTCTTTGCTTCTAGGACAGGGATGGGCAGACATTTTGGCCTCAGGGTCGCATTGGCTTTCAGAAATTGTATGGAGGACGGGTTGGGTGGGGGGGTTGTGGCCCGGGCCCCACCCTCTNTTGTGTGTGTGGAAAGAGGGGTTCTGGACAGAACCAATTCCTAGTTCCATTAGCAGCTTCCTCTAACCAGCATTGCTTTGTTGCTATTGTGGTGATTTACAGAACAGCTTCAAGTTACATTAAATATAATTTGTGTGGATGTTTATGTAACAGCTTTAAACTGAATTCCCCACTCTTGAATGACTATATGATCTAACAACCAGTTTAGATTCAAACTTGGCCTTGAGATATCCTTGAATGTAGAGAGCCCTGATTCTGCTCAACTGTATATGGTAACTGTTCACAAAACTTGCATTCCTGAGACAGGATCTGACTGGGACTCCCTGTTCCAGATATAGCTATAGTTGCTAAGCCATCTTTGTGGAAATGATGTTCAGAATCTCTAAGGCATGATTCCTTTGGCATCTTGCTGTTTGTTTGACAGAAGTCTATTTTTAACTTAATGTCAGAGGAGAAATTGCTTGTTCTCAGCACTGGCTACATTATGATAATACATCTGAGAATGTTCCCTACATTAAAAAAATATACTGTCCTAACCAATATGGGATAAAGAAGCCTTCATTAATGTAATAATAGTGAGATATTTACCTTACTTTTGTTACTACGACTACTAATATTGGAAGACTTGCTTTTTTGACTTATGTAGGAAAATGTATATTTAGACCAGGGATTCTAGGAAGGCCTATTTTTCACACAGTTGTTTGATGGCTTAGAAAATGGACACACACAGTTTTTTGTGCAAAGCTTGTTATAGCAGCTATGCACCTCATTTTGAATTTTCTGGTGAAGAGGGAAGAACGCTGCTGCTGTTCAGTAGGGATCTGGCAGGACAGTGGAATGAAAAACTCGAGTTTTAAAATAAAACTGAGCTTAGTTATGACTGTCCCATTGCAGCATTTGCTGTTTGTGGGGAACCTTCAGCTATTGGTCCCCAGAGCTTAGCTCCCTGGGGCCAGGGAAAGAGCCCTCTCAGTAGCTCCTCATCCTGTTAGGAATTTGCTTCCTCAGGCAATTGCTCAGGCCTTGTTTTCACTAGGGAAAAAAATGTGTCCTTGTGTGATCCAATACCTGGTAACTAACAGGAGGGAAATGCCTAATAAAGATACAGCAGTTTGTAGTTCTGAGATGTTAGCAGGCTTCCCGATAATCTTTACTTCAACCTGTCTACCCTTAGCTTCCCTGTAATACCCTCAGCCCCCCCCCCCGCAAACTCCCCTGCCCTCTATCCAACCCCACCTGCTCCCTGCCCCCTTACCGTGCTGCCCGGAGCACCGGTGGCTGATGCTGCCACAACTGCCCCGCCTGGCTGGAGCCAGCCACGCCATCACCACTGCACAGCATCGTGTCAGGCCAGGCTCTGCAAATGCGCTGCTCCAGGAGCTCGCAGCCCACTGCCCAGAGCATTGTGCCAGTAGCAGAGCGAGCTGAGACTGCGGGGGAGGGGGAACTGCAGGGGAGGGGCCAGGGGCTAGCTCCATGACCGCGAGCTTAGGGGCCGGGTAGGAGGGGCCTGCGGGCCATAGTTTGCCCACCTCTGTTCTAGGAGCACAGTGCATTCTGAAAGTCTGCTGCACTGGTTTACTATTGTAAACAGGAGGGTCTCACATTACCTACTGAATAATCAACACCTCCTGCAACACATAACTTTATCTGAGAGGTCTCCCACTCCACTACTAAATGTAAACCTGCTTAGTTTACAAGGTCTGAAAATAGCAGGTCGTATGGTTACAAAAGGAAGGCACTTCTGATTTCGGTAGGAATTTTGGATGTGCATAGAACACAGGTCTGGTTCCTGCATGGTTACAGAACTGCAGTAAAGTGGAACAATTTTCAGTTTGTGTGATTGGAGGATATTTAGATCCATATTGTAATACTGTTTCACTTAATGAGGAAAAGTTGAGGTGTCTTTGCTGTTTGTTTCAATCTTAGTTTCTGTGGAAAACTTGTCATCTTATGTTTTTACAGGAGACAAAACTAAAAAAAAATGGGTAATGGTGGTTGAAAATAGCAACTCTGGTCCTAGTTAGCACTGGGAAGATGCTAACATTTGTAGCTCAGATTTATCCTACTTTTTCTACAGAAAATAACAGTGTATCAGTATTTGACTTGGGAGAAATGAAGTAACAGAGAGTGGCCAAAATTGAACTTCAGCACTCCTGAACTTTGAGGGTGTAAATCTGGAAGGCAGTTGCAAGATTCCCTTTCTGAATGTTAGATAAATCTGGACAGGAAAAGCCAATTTCTGCTTCCATGGCTCAGAAGTGGAAACTGAGTCACATCCTCCTACGTGCCTGGTATCTAAAGCTGCCCAGGTCCTCTAGTAGAGCCTTCACTTCCTTACTTATCATTTTAACTTCTCCTGGTGGAGTCCACATACTTCTGACCCTTGCTAGGCTTCAGATAGAGGCACGTTGTCCATTCATTCCACGCAATTCCTTCTTTGGGGGCTGATAGCTGAAGCCACTAGCATTCCTAATCCAATCTGAGGAAGTCTTTTAGCCCTTGTGAATGGGGAACATGTAGGCACAGCATCACCCCCCTTGTAGCAGCCAGCTTCCCATTCACAGCAAGCTCTGTGCATCGGGTCTCAACAGCCCTGGCAACTTCCACTCTTTTCTGATTGATGCAGCCAAGGGAATGCTGGGAGATGTAGTTCTTTTCCTGCTTCAGGGCCAGCTTTCCAGGCAGGGACCTGGCCAAGGAACTATAGCTCCTGGGCTACCTTGAGCTCTCAGCTCCTAGGCTAGATCCCTATGGGCTGAGGTTGAGAGCTGGTCTGGAACATTGTTGCCTGTCTCTGGTGGCAGCAGGAGGGATACAATGTATCAGGGCCCTGATACATTGTATCATATCCCAGGGTTGTATGGGGGAGCCTGTGGGGTTGAGGGGCAAGGTGCTTGCTGGAGGCTAGGCGCCTCAGTAACCAGTGTGTGCTCCACGCACTGAGAAGGGAGGAAGTGAACGTTATAGGCCCCTTCTGAGTGTGAGCCTGGCGCCAAGGAGTCACTGGTGCCATGGTAAACCCTGTACTGAATGTAGTGTCTGTCTCTGAAGCTTACAGTTCTATTGCTGGAAGGCCATGTGGCATAGCCCAGTTATCCATTCTTGGAGCCTAGTTTTACTCCACTAGCCCTGAAAAATGTAAAGTAAGCACAATCTAATACAATAGACTCGATCATAAGTCGGTTCATTTATAAGGTGACGCCTCCCCCCAAAAAATGGCTAAGTAAAAATGGCAAATTTTTATGACCCATTCATAAGCCGACCCTATAATTCAGGGGTCAGCAAACTTTGGCTCTTGGGCCGTCAGGATAAGCTGCTGGCAGGTTGAGATGGTTCGTTTACCTCGAGTGTCCACAGGCACAGGAGTAAACCTAAGTAAACAAATTATCATAAGAAGGGCCATACTGAGTCAGACCAAAAGGTCAATCCAGCCTAGTATCCTGTCTACCAACAGTGGCCAATGCCAGCTGCCCCAGAGGGAGTGAACCTAACAGGTAATGGTCAAGTGATCTCTCTCCTCCTGTCCATCTCCACCCTCTGACAAACAGAGACTAGGGACACCATTCCTTATCCATTCCTTATCCACCATTCCTTATTCCTAGCCATTAATGGACTTAACCTCCATGAATTTATCTAGTTCTCTTTTAAACTCTGTGATAGTGCTAGCCTTCACAACCTGCTCAGGCAAGGAGTTCCACAGGTTGACTGTGCGCTGTGTGAAGAACTTCCTTTTATTTGTTTTAAACCTGTTGCCCCTTAATTTCATTTGGTGGCCCCTAGCTCTTATATTATGGGAACAAGTAAATAACTTTT
>NC_133770.1:293611455-293720450 GCF_003597395.2 Chelonoidis abingdonii
GGAATAACCCCTGTGACCACCCCCCACCCCTAGCCTATGACCCCCCCCCACTCCATTTCTCCCCTTCCCATCCTTTCCCACCTTAGCTGGAGCAGGGCAGGGGAGGATCTCTCTGGCCTGGCCACAGCCTGCTCTGGTGGGCCGGGCTGGGCTGCGTGTACGCAGCCTGCCAGCCCCGGAGTTGCAGCTGCTTCGGAGGCTGAGGGGAGAGCAGTGTGGCCAGAAGAGAAGAGACTCTGGCCCTGCCTCTTCCCTTCTTGCTCTGCTGGCTGTGCTGCCCCTCCTTGCACCCTCTGTTTGCGGGGCAGGGGGCTATGTCCCACCTCCCCCCCTCCCTATACCCATTCATAAGCCGACTCCCTTTTTTACTAAAAAAATTCAGCTTATGAATGAGTATATATGATATTTTCCTTTTGCATGTCTGTGACATTCACTTCAGATCATGCTGCTAGTTATCACTTTTAGCTTGTCAAAAGAATGCAGCAAAGCGTTTCAAATATAGAGTTAGTTTAGACAACCAAGGAAAATCTTACTAGAGAGAGAGAAAAAGGCGGAAGAGGAAACTGACACGCTCAGGAGTGAGTAATACTAAATATAGCTTCATGTCTTAGGGTTTGGCTACCCTTGCAGCCGTACAGCGCTGCCGCAGGAGCACTCCCGTGGCAGCGCTTTGAAGTGCGAGTGTGGTCGCAGCGCCAGCGTTGGGAGAGAGCTCTCCTAACGCTGCAGGTACTCCACCTCCCTGTGGGGATTAGCTTGCAGTGCTGGGAGCCATGCTACCAGTGCTGGGGCACTGTTTACACTGGCGCTTTGCAGTGCTGTAACTTGCACTCGGGTGTGTTTTTTCACTCCCCTGAGTGAGAAAGTTGCAGCACTGTAAGCGCCAGTGTAGCCAAGGCCTTAGAGTTGTGCAGGGCACATCAGTGCAGATGGTATTGTTAACTGATTACTTTTCCCCATCTGGTCAGGTCAGAACATCTTCTCTAGTTTAAGTAGGAATTATTTTGGGGATGTTCTATAGCCTGTGTTATGCAGGTGGTCAGACTAGATGATCACAATGATTCTGGCTGACTTTTTTGTGTTTGGCTAAAAGAGCCCAAACTGTGGGATGTCAAATTCTGATGTCCTGGCATGTTGTGGTGATGGTGATCATGATGGTTACTCCTTTGTGTTGCACATAAGCAAGTTGCCAAGTGCTCCTCAGAAAAATAGTATGTAAAAGGTGAGAATGTTGTCTGATCAGAACTTACCAATCAGAACAACTAAGATCTTTTTCTAGGCAGACATTTAGTAGTGGATGTATTTTTACATTAACAAAAAAAGGTCTACTAGAAGCAAGGGGAAGTTAAGGATTTCATTAGCGCAACCCTAGAGATATGATAGTGGAAGTCAAAATGATTGAAGTCTTCCTGGTCCATGTAAAACCCTAACAAGCTGGTTTTTGAAATTCTTGTTTCTTTCATAGATACTATGTTTACATCATTCGTTCATTCAACTTTATTCTGTGCTTTCTTTTAATAGCAATTTTATCTCACATATTTGTGGGTTCAAATGACCTCTTTGATACTCTCACTCACTTTGAATGATATAAGATTTTAGCTGGCAGTAGAGTTCAGTACAGGAGCTTGAAGATTGTAGTAGGGGCCTTTTGTTTCATTTTTGTAGGTTTGTTACTGGAGTCAAATTCTGTAATGACTGTTGACATGAGTGTTTTTTGGTTTTAATGGTAAATGGATGAACCAGTTTCCCTTAGGGCTGATCTACACTACATAGTTTTACCATATCTGAACGTGGTTGTGAAGAATCCATTTATTTTGCACAGTGTTGACTTTGTACAGTCCAGGATAAATCACATCCAGCATTATATCAGCTAATTGTGATTAAACCTATAGGCCTTTAACTAATTTGAGTCTTCAAGTGATATTAAAACATGGAAAAATTTGTAACATTGAGTCTTGAGACCTGCCAAATGAATCCATGGACTGCATGGGAGGCTGTTAGAAAGCAGGAGCTCATCAGTGATGCTGCTGAGAAATAAAGGACCAGCCCAGTAAACTCTCAGCTATGGGTTTAATTCTTCTAGGAGTAGAATTTCTTCCTCCTCGTGGTGGTGGTGACCCATTAAAAAACAAACAACTTTTAAGAATAAGGAGAAGCACAGTATGTGCAATAACATGAGAAAATAAGTCATGTTACTTTTAAGATATGACTTTTTTTTGAATTTTATATTTATGCTTTTTGTCCCCCCCCATGATAACACTGCATCAATTCTTAAAATTGTGTACAGTTAAACTACAGTAAAACTACTCTAATTATGATGATTTATTAGCAATGGTGTCTGGTAACTGAAATGAGGTAAAATGAAAACATTAAGGGAGAAATTCTGGTCCCTGTCACAGTATTATCATACAAATTCTGTGGCCAGGCTCCCTGGTTTCTGCAGCACAGTGGTTTGACAGATTGGAAATTCTGGGTTTTCTCCATGTAAATGTTTAAGAATGGAAGGTTTTACTGAATTAAATACAAAATTACATAATTTTATTTTTGTGTTCTCTATTTATTAGTGAGGGGCTGGCTGTAGCTCTGTAGTTAAAGCTAAGTTGAGTCTTTTGCACTTAAAGGAGGGATTTAATCTCTGTTGTTTTAGCTATTAAAGTCTTCTATAATTCTTCCCTCTCCTCTCCATATATCCAAATTGTCAGCAATTCTTGCCATTTTTCCCTTTTTGTTTAAAAAACAAACAAACAAATAAACCTTTCCTTTGCCTCAATTTCTACATATTTTGATCTCTTGCTTTCCTTTCTGGTTGCCTGCCTGCATTGTTCTGTCCATACAGAGTGAGATGCTAAATTGATATCTCTCTTGCTTGTTGATTAGACCTCTTCATCCCTTACCATTTACCCACCATATAAAGTTTAAATTGCTTATCTCGCTCAAAACTCCACCTTGCACCATGTTCAGCCTCTGCACATCTGCCTTTACGCCCTGTTCATTTCTTTTTCTCACTCCTATCTTCTTGCCTTCTCTGTGCTGTGCTCTCTGCATGGGAGGACTTCTCCGTCCCAATGGGCATGTTCTAATCCTCTCTTTTTTTCAAACCCCCCCCCTCCCCCCGAGGCACTTCTTCCATGGCCTCCACAAATACTCTTCATGAAACCTTCTTTATTCCAGTATTATGCCTGGTCTACCTGGGGGGCGGGGGCGGGGGGGGGGAATATTGATCTAAGATGCATCGACTTCAGCGACGCTTTTCTCGTAGCTGAAGTTGCGTATCTTAGATAGACTTACTTCCCGTCCTCACGACGCAGGATTGACGGCAGCGGCTCCCCCGTCGACTCCGCTTCCGCCTCTCCCTGGTGGAGTTCTGGAGTTGACAGCAGAGTGTTTGGGAATTGATTTATCATGTCTAGATGAGATGTGATAAATTGATTCCTGATAGATCGATTGCTACCTGCCGATCCGGGTGGTAGTGTGGACGTACCCTTAGATGAGAAGAGAATGAGATCAGGAGAACAAAACAAATATATTTAAGATTGCACTCTCCTCTGGGTCTTCCAGTGCATCTTATTTTATCTTCTCTTTTTCTTTCTCTGGAATGGTAGGATATTTGGGGCAGGGTCTGTCTTTATATCTGTCCCTGTACATGACCTAGCACATTATGGGTGTGTGGGGGAGGTAACTAAGTAGGTAATCTTTTCCATCACTAACTTCTAGGATATTATTGGATAACAGTGGAAGAGTGTGATAAATATATAGAAGGTGAAAGTTGACATTCCCTCCCAATCCCTGAACTGCAAGGTTAAAAGATGAGACTTTGGCTAGAAAATTTAACATCAGCTGACTTTGATCCTGACGATAAGGTCACTGTGTCAGGACTGACAGTGCAGTAAAGAGAGAGGTTGGATTTAATGCTACTGCTGGAGACAGTGACATAAAGGAACTGCCACCCCCACAAGATG
This sequence comes from Chelonoidis abingdonii, assembly GCF_003597395.2. NCBI lineage: Eukaryota > Metazoa > Chordata > Testudines > Testudinidae > Chelonoidis > Chelonoidis abingdonii. Next base: position 293,615,415 of record NC_133770.1, read on the forward strand.
TCACATTGTGAGGCTATTAAATCCGTGGACATAATCCAGAACTCTATAGCAAAGAAGTGTCATAGCCCTGAATACAAGTGAATTATTAGTTGACTGATAAGCAAATTTGGTAATTCTCTTGTAGAGGATTTAATACAAACTGATTGCTGCCACCAAAGTAACTCTCTTTTGTTTTTCTTGTGTAACAGTTTCAGGGCTAAGGGATAATTCCTTGCTACTAAACATTTTAGTGGGAAATCATGTTTTAGTAGTGATCAAATTATGAATGTCTTGTTTCTTGATTACTTCATTAGAAGTTAGAGAACAACTGCCAATTAAGAGAAAAATGAAGCTTCAGACTCTAACCATGTCAGTAATATGTCAGTCACCAGCCCAATTTATTACATTAATATATTTTAAGTTAACTTCCATCTTCTGGATCTCCCAGTGGATACTTATCTAACCTTTGTCTTAGACTGTAAAGTCCTTGTGGCAGAGATAAGTTCTTTAATTGTGTTTGTAGAAGGGTGATTTTTTTTTCACTCTTAATTTCTTTTTGAAATGTACTAAGTGTACTGCAATAGCATAAGATACAGAAAAATTAGAAGGAATATATAATTTCTAAGATATTTTTGTATGTACACTCCAGTCTGGAGGAAATTGCTGGTTTGACCCACCCATTAAGACAGAGGTAAGTCATTTAAAACTTTTCTTAATTCCAAAACTTTCGATATAAAAAGGCCTGTTTTTAAATGAAGCAATACAGCATTGATTTACTGTTGAGCTGTTCAAAATAGTGGAAATATGTACAGGAGGGAAAGGGCAGAATTGTGCCTTTGGGAATATTTTTTCATATATATATATATATATATATATATACACGCACACTATGTTATGTTTGAAGTTGAAAGTCAATAGCCATAGGTCTGATTCATCCTTCACTTAGCCTTGAAACAAAGATCTGAAGATTGAGACACACATTCAATCACAGTGAGGCATAGCTTCCTGGTTTCCAAACAGCCTTAGGACGCACAAAATTTGCTCTTACAATTTTGAGGTTGTAGAATTAATCTGTTGCTGCAGCCAAGGGTTTAGAGATGCAACTATTCAGATACGGCCCCACGCTCGGTCACAGGCATGTAAGGGAGCAGCAGCCGCCCCCTTGCCCATCTCCTGAAATCTTCCAGGGTAAATTGTTTAAAAAAAAAAAAAATAGAGCAAGAGTTTGTAGAACTACAGTATTTTTTTTACAAAGCTACTTACCAGAAAGCATTGCAGTTTGCCACACAATCTTATAGTGTCTGGCCATGTACCTATGTAAGGCAGAGGGAAAAACTTCATTAAGGTCCATAGGTACCTTATTACACTCTTTGTGCTTAAAATGCCTCTTACCATATTTTTTTTTTTTGTGATAGTGTTGGTAGCATTCATTTTTTAACTGTGTGGTATAAAATGTGTGGTAATGTAGAAGTATGGTCTGTTTTTTGAAAACTAGTATAAAAGAAATAAAAGTGTAATTTTTGTGAAACCAAGGATACATTTGAGGGGATGTGGACATTTTCCTTTTTGTTCTTGTTTATCTCTGAGAAGCCTGTAAGACAAATAGAACACATGAAAGGAGGAAAGTATCTTTTTGGTATGTGCTGACATTAGCTTTGGAAGCGTTGCTTGACAAAGAGAAATAATAAGGCTTGAATCATGAATAGATTAAGATTAAAGACCTAATGCTGTGACCACTGAAGACAAATGGAGTCTTTCCATTGACTTCAGTGGCTTAGGATGAGATTGTGGAAGGGAAAATTTAAGAAACTGGAAAGAAGAAAAATACATTCTTGTCACATTTACAATCACTAGGGCAGAATGGAAAATATGGCTAAATACATTAAAAAGAACAATAATAAATGTCTACTTATTTTGTTTTTAGATTTCTCAGAAAAAAGAGAGAAACTCTCCTCCCCTTGATCCAGAAGTTCTGTCAGTTTTTGTGCCTCCGTTTATCAGCAAAGAAGTGATTCAAGCGACTAATATAAATAGTAGTAACTTCAATAAAACAAAACGACGTTCTTTCCGAAAAAAGAGAGAGAGACCTAAGGTTGAAAATGTGAAAAATCCAAATGGGGAACAGAAAGCACCTGATACCGAAGATATTAGTGTTCCAAAAGATATTGATCTTATTGGTTTGCCACAACTATGCTTTCCAGGTATTATGTGGTTTTCATTTAACTATTAGTTAAGAAATGGTTATAAATACTTTATCAATTTGGTGACCTATAACAATAATACTGTCACAGACCTCTTCCCTTATTGTGGTGGTTTATGGATATTGACAAGTTAATTTTTTTTATTTGTATTATCATAGTACCACACAGCCCCACTCGTGGAGCAGGACTCCATTGTGCCAGGGATTGTACAAGTACAGAACAAAGAGACAGTCCCTGCCCAAGAGAGCTTATAATCAAATTTCTCTTTCCTATATTTGATGGTGTTTTTTAGGCTGTCTTCTCACCTCACCTCACCTCACCTCTTCTCTGCCTTTAGGTTGAAGAAAATATTTTCCTTCCAACTGTGAATGAATACCCTTTCCCACTCCAGTACTATATAAATTAGGATGTCCCTAAAGTAGAGACCATTTCCCGTAAGCCTCTTTTAAAAAAAAAAAAAAAAAAAAAGGCAAAAGTCCATCAGCTGGACTTTGTGATATGTTTTTGGCATATCACAAATACAAATTGAGCTGGGCAGTGTTTTTCATTTGTTCATTGAAATTTGTGTATGGCTTAAGGTGTTGTTATAACAATTTCAGATCAAGTGAATTATGTAGGTGTGCTATAATCCCTTTAAAATGAAGCATTACAGTGGAAGTAAAGTAGCAACATTTGCTATAACTATAGCAGTGCAAGCTGCACTATTAAAACAAACTTTTTTTCAGAAATGTATGTTTTGAAAAGTACTTGTCTTATTTGCAGGAGGACTTTATATAACTTCTGAATCAAAAGAGGATCACATTCATTTTCTGGTCTTCACAGATGTCTGTGGTAACAGAACCTAAGGTGTTGTTGCACAGTATTACCAACCTGTGCAAGTATGTTTTTTTGCCTTACACTTTTAATAAAACTTCCTTAAATAATTAGGTAATACATTTTGATGATAATACCTACTTAATTTGATGCTTCACATAAGTTATTGGATATTTGTATATTTTAATGCCAGTATAGAACAACTCTTACTTTAAGAGAAGTACTCCTCGCATAATACAATATTGTGCCCATGTACTCAAGCACAGTGTCCATAGAATTCAGTGGGAATGGTGCTGGAGTATCTGAGAGCAAAATTTGGCCTTAAGCATATTTTTAGGTGCTTTAATGTCTGTGAGTTGTATACTCCATGTTATTGGTAGATGTTCATAGTGCAAATAACTTGCTTTTAGCAGGGGGATCTAAACTTTACACACTGAGAATTTTTTTAAAGGAGTCTAAGGAGTTAGATGTCCAAATCTCAATGGGAGTTGGGTGTCTAACTTGCTTAGATTCTCTCAGAAATACCAACTATAATTTCATGAGTAACATCACAGCATTAATATGTAGCTTTCTTGTAGGATGGTTATATCTCTTCAAATGGGCAGGCCCACAGGGAATCTGTGCAGACTGCTAAAGCCTTTGGCTGCTTCATACCATTTGCTATTTGTGTCATATCGAGATATCCATATTTTAATGCCCTTAAAGACTGTCTCTCTTGGTGAGTATTACTGTTACATCATTTATGTCTGTGCTACAAATACATTTACAAGTCAGTCCTTTATGTACGAATTGTCAGATTTTGACAATGTAGTGGGAATGTTGGAGTGACAATAAAACTGGAGTTTGTTATAAGTGATTATGGCATGAGGCAGGGAAAAAACAAAATTAAAACAAAAACCACCTGGATGGTAACAAAATAGAAATGCAGTTTCAAAGAAATTCCAGTGTTGGTGTTCTCTGAGATTTTATCTGGCTGTGCAAAATTATTATCTGCAGGGAACTGATTTCTAATATAGATTTATCTAGATTCTCCCTGGAAGATCTCAAATTCTACAGGTCTCTCTATTTGAGGAAAATAATCTTAAGACACTTCACTGTGAACAGAATAAGTTTCACAATGAGCCTAAGTAAACTTGTTTGTAACTGGTTAGACACACTGTGGAATAAGATGACCTAGCCACTCTATGTGAAGGAATACATGATTACTTGGATTTTGATAGTCCACAGGCAAATTAGGAGAGAATCTTTTAGTTCGCAAATCACGCTGTTTTGAAGGCTTAACAGTGAGACTAATAATCTACATTCTAAAACTTCTTAAAATACTTCAGCTTTAAAGGTAAGTCAAGAGATGGGATGGAACTTGGGAAACTGTTTTGTTGGTTATCGTAGCCTCAATTTATTATGGGGGCTACTATCTCAAGTTTTCACATTTTCACCTTCAGCCTGTTTAATATGTATATACCTGTGTCTGAAGTGGATTGTAAGCTCCTTAGGGCAGGTACTCTGTCTTTTTACGTTTGTACAGTGCTGAATAACCTGTGGTTGTAGGCCTGCTGTAATAATCTAAATGAAAAAAACAAGAGTTTCTGCTGCTGTTTTTCAACTAATGAGAAGTCTCAAAAATACCAGGAACCTATTCATGAATTTGCTGAATAGTTCTCCCCACCCCCAAAAAAGGTTGTGGAGGAATCCCTTATAAGCTTTAAGCCAGTGGTTAGAAAACTGACCCAGCATGTGGGCCACCAGGTTCAGTTAACCCCTCTGCCTGATGTGGAGAATGGGTCTGAACTTGGGTCTTCCACATTGCAAGCCAGTATCCTCACCATTGGGTTATGTGGGATATTGTGGAACAGGGCTCTGTCAATCTCTCCTGTTGAAGTTGTTCCATTTATAAATAATTAGTCATCGAAGGAGGGACTTGAACCTGTATCTTCCACACTCTAGGTGAATACCCTAACCACCAGGCTATATAGTCACTCACTCACTTTCCAAGGCCCAATGATTATTCATTGTCAATCATTAATGCTAATTTATAGTTGTTCATAAAGACAGAACATAAGAACGGTTGTACTGGGTCAGATGAATATTCCATCTAGCCCAGTGTCCTGTTTTCCATCATGGCCAATGCCAGGTGCTTCAGAGGAAATGAACAGATAATCATCAAGTGATCCATCCCTGTCTCGGATTCCCAGCTTCTGGCAAATAGAGGCTAGGGACACTTCAGAGCATGGTTTTGCACGTTAATAATTGTAAACTCCTCTTACTGATGCTTCGGGAGGGACAGAGCAGAGACTGGCTTCTCTAATGGACAGTCTCCTTATAAATATGGAGCAAAGGACAAACGCCCATTGTGATAAAACAGAACCTTTCAGAGACATAGGATATGATTAACAAAAGACTATCACTGGCCCACCTGTGCAATGTAGCAGAAGTAAAGAAAGTTTTACCCAGCTCACCTCTACCTCAATATAACACCGTCCTCGGGAGCTAAAAAATCTTACTGCGTTATAGGTGAAACCGTGTTATAGCAAATTTGATTTGATCTTCCAGAGTGTGCAGCCACCTCCCCCTCCCCCCCCACCGCCCAGGAGCACTGCTTTATCGCGTTATATCTGAATTCGTGTTATATTGAGTGGCGTTATATCGGGATAGAGGTGTATGATCACGTCAGTTTCCTCATGGAACACTAGTTAGTAAAAAAATTTAGATCTTGCATTCTCCTGGCTTTTAGCTTTCTGCAGTCTCCACAAGGAAAGAGAATATTTTCTTGTGGGGAAAGCATTCACCTCTGTCCATTTTATCTGTGTTCTGAAAATCTAATTCTGTGTGGCAGGTTGAAGCGAAGAGGTGGGGAGCATGCTCAGTGTAGATGGAATATTAGCAATCCGACTTCAGCCTTCAGCTTGTGGCTTTTTTTTAGCAGTTGGTTACTCAGATTTGGTTATGTTTAAGTTTCATGCAGCAGGTATGCAGCAGCCTCTATTTCCAGCGATTTCCCTAACTCCTATTGCAGAGAGCGATTTGGCTGATGGATCCATGTGGCTGCAAATCCACCATCCAGGCTCCTCCCATTCCCCAAGAATGCTAGACCAGCAAAAATCCCCACAAAGCATAGGTTGCAGTATACAAAAAATGCAGACTCTCCTGTGGGCTTTCTGTTATAGAGCAGTGATACTCGGGCTGAGGCTCAAGAGCTGCAAGTGGCTCTTTAATGGGTCTCCTGCAGCCCTTTGCAGTGCGTGATATTAAAATACTGTGTGATTTAATTTATTAATCAATTAGGATGCTGTTTCTATGTTCCTAACCAATTGTAGTTGATAGAGTAATAACACTTGGTCAGTCATTTTGCTGTGAGAATAATATATAAATAAAAATAGTAAATGAAACAGTGAAACTCTCACTGTGGTGGCTCTTTTGAGTAATGCTGATCACTAATTTGGCTCCTGAACCACTGAGATCTGACTGACATTGTTATAGAGGAACAGTATTATCCTCTATCTTTAAGGTCACCTAACAATTTTTTCCAATTTTATTCTTTCCTTTTTTTTTTTTTAACTCTAACACACTGACTTGAACAGGACTTTGAAAGTTGAAATGAGGATAGTTCTGGTGGCAAGAAGGTGTCTCTTGCTGTTACTTATTCTGCTGTGAAGCTTGTGTGTGTATGTGAAAGATTCTAGTTCTCCTGGAACACTCCTGTGCACAGTTCATATGCTCCAGCACCTCCAGTGGACAGGATTTGGCCCTAAATGGGATTGATATTTTTATTCATACATGATATCTGAGGGATTTTTTATCTTTTTTGGGCATTCAGCTCAAGTTCCTAACATAAGTCAAAGGGAAGCCAATGGTAGAAGTTACAACTTGCTCTTGTCCCAGTTATTTTTTTAAATCTGAGACATGTTCATATTTTGTAATTGGATACATTAAATCCTGGTGGGTACCTTGAGTCACATTACTGACTTGGAAATTTCCATCAGAACAATCAAGATCTTTATATTCTGTACCATTAATCTTACTTTTATAAATACTTGTTGCATTACAAATGGGCAGTGCTGGTGATTCTAGTGCCAGAACTAACCGACAGGCAGACAGGGGAGTGTGTGACTCTGTCTCCAAGGCAAACAACTGAGAGTCCAGACCATTACGAAACATTGTTGCTGTTGGATTAATCTACAGGAGTATAGCTCTTTTCAAGAAGTTAAGAGTTTCATTGAACAGGTATTTCTATTCCAGTGTGGCTGTATGCTATCCGTGTCCTGACACACATCAATAATAATACTTACCTCTAATATAACACTTTTTTTCATCAGTAGATCTTAAGTGCTTTACAAAAATCAATATCATTATCTCCATTTTACAGTTAGTGAAACTGAGGCACAGAGAAGCAAGAATAGAACCCAGGTCTCATGAAGCCTAGTCTAGTACGCTTGTCCCTAGGCCACAAGTTCTCCTCCTTTCTAGCTAAACTGAAAAAAAGCATCTTTTAGTTGGTGGCAACCACCCATTTCTGAGTGAATCCCCTTCTTGGATGGATGAACATTCTCTCTTTCTCTCTCTCTCATGTCCCCAAGTCTGCTCTACAGAAGGTTATGAGACATTTGTGAGCCAGCCCAAAGATGCTGTTAGAAGGCCTTCCTTTCTGAAAAATGTCTAAAGTAAATCATGCTCCGTTAATAGTGTTAGAGAACTCGTACACTCCTTTGTAATCTCTTTGCTTGAAGTATATTTTTTTGTTCCCACAGCTCATTTCCATTGGGCAGGCTTTTACAAGGCATCACTATCAGATACTATAGTAGTACAGACACTCCCCGGGTTATGCAAACCTGATTTATGCAAATCCGAACTTACAGAAAAAGTGTCGTAAGCTCTTTTTTTTTTTTTTTTTTGCGTAATTGTCAGGTATACGTTCCCGACTTACGCAAAATTTGATTTATGCAAGGCTTGGAATGCTTGGGTAAGTCAGGGAGCGTTTGTACATAAATAGGCACAGTTCTGTTTAAAGTTGTCTGTTCCTTTCCTTTTGTACATTTTTCCTTTTTGTTGATGCAAATGCCAGGATTTAACCAGACTAATTGTGACACATGATTTATTGGGCGTGCTAAGGTACTGTTTGTGCCTCAGAACACTGACCAGCCTTCTTGCTGTGCTGGTAATGTCTGTTGCATAGCCTAGGAGGCATATACTAGGGAAAGACTGAAGGAGCTCAGTCTGTTCAGTTTAACAGAGAGATGGTTAAGGAGTGACTTGATCAGTCTATAAGTAGCTGTATCCTTCTCTTCCCTGGAAGCTGGCAAGTGCTCATGTTTTGCTTGTACATCTGATATTCTTAAGGATGATGAAGATCCTGGGGAGGTCCTAGTGGCGGTGTTGGGTAGGTGGGAATCTTCAGTCCACCTATCTGCAGCAGCTTTATACTTCTAGAAAGAGTGACAGTTGGCTGTGCCTCCATCTGAATATGCACTGTGTAACTCTGGTAGGGTACCTTGGTAGCTTCCAGGAACAACTCTGGCCTAAACGATGCAATAGGCAAGTTGGATCCACGAGCAGCTTTACTTCAAAGTAATATAGCAAAATACAATGACAGTGCAACAGAATAAAATGGGTACCTACTGTATCCAGCTGTGACAAGAGAATAGGTGGCAGCTAGTGGTTGTGACTTAATCGCTACTCACTGCAACAGACTTACGTTAAAAAACAATCAAACCCGTTAAACCCTCCACAAGAACATTCACCATCAGCACCTCCAGAGTGCGTGCTCCCTTGTAGTTTTAAAATCCCAGACCCTTTACAATTGTGAGTATGACAAACAGGAGTTCAAAGGTGGCTGGCACTAGGTATCTCTGAATTACCCTATTATCTGAATTATCTCAGATAATAGGAAGTGAGACACTTTTATATAGAGCAGGTTAAAACTGATACAGTGGTGGCTGTTTTATAACTGGGATTATTATCAGCTATCAACTCTAAACAGGCAATTGCATTTCTGTACAAGCTCCCTGGTTGTCATCTTGAGTAGCCTGCGACAAGATGCTGACTCTAGCATGAGGACTTTCATACCACGCCACCCAGGGGACTGACAAGGTCTCCCAAAATATCGAGGATAGTCTCTGGGATATTCACGCTTGCCTGTGGGCACAGCTCAGGCCACGTCTACACTACGGGATAATATCAAATTAGCTAAAATCGGTTTTATAAAACTGATATTATAAATTTGATTTCATGCGGCCACACTAGGCACAGTAATTCGGTGTTGTGCGTCCATGGTCCGAGGCTAACGTCGATTTCTGAAGCTGCATATGTGTGGTAGCTCTTTCCGTAGCTATCCGTAGTTTCCGCTGGTCGTTCCCCCGCCCCTTGGAATTCTGGTGTTGATTCATTATTGTCGTGGGTGGTTCTGGGTAAATGTCATTCAGTCATTCTCTTCCTCCGGGAAAACAGTCATGACAATCCTTGTCATGCCATTTTTTCCCTGATTTGCCCTAGGCAGACGCCACTTAGCACCGGCAACCATGGAGCCCGTTCAGCTCTTTTTTTTATTTCCAGCACCGTTATCTGTACGTGGCATGCCGCGGAGAGAAGAGGCGATACTCCAGCGCTAACGCAGCACTTCACTTGCCTTTTGCAATGATAGCAGAGATGGTTACGGTCGTTCATGTTACCGTCTTACTGCCGGAGAAAAACTGGCAAGTGAGATGACGGGGTTATCTCTTCCCCCTCTGTTTACTGTCTGCTGCTATCATGAGTGCCCCTTGCTGAAATCGGCCAGGGCGCAATGCAAAAGGCAAAAATTGGGATTGACTCACTTGGGGACGTTGAGGTCAATCCCTCCCTTATGTTCTAAAAATAGTCAGTCCTGCCTAGAATAAGGGGCAGTGTATTAGAGGACAGTGTATCAGGCACGCTGCTCCGGTGTCAGTATCAAGGGGGTGCCCCTGCATACAAACCCACCCGTTTGCTTCCCTCTCCCCCAACCTTCCTGCGCTTACCGGGCCATGTTTCCCCCCCCCCCTTTGTGTCATGAAGTTATAAAGAATGCAGGGAATAGAAACAGGACTGTTAGTTGAGATGAATTGAGGGGGAGCAGTCCTCCCGGGGCTATGACAGTCCAGGCAGTACGATCTTTTCTTTACACAGGAAAGGAGCGGGGCTGATGAGCTCAGCCCCCAGTTGCTATTGATGAAGAACAGTAAGCCATTCTGTACCCATCTCTAGGAGCTCATTCCCATTTTTAGTACTCTGAGGGTTCGCTTATCTTTTGGCTGTCGGCCTTACTAGTGGCCTGGGAGTGCGGCAGGCAGGAGCACTCTACGGGGGGTCTTGGTAGTTGGTGACGACGAGATTGATGAGTCATATTGTGACGGCGTGCTCCACATCCGGGGAGGCTGAGTGAGGATGCGGTACTCCTGTGTCTGCTTCATCTGCTCAGCAGTTGTGGATCGCATTTCTGTTTTCTTTCAGGCAGCATTCAGGTGGCACATGAGGGTTGAGATGAAAGAATGTCCATGAAATGATTCTTATCCTTTCTTTCTACGTGTGTGGTGAACTGGGGAGCTATTCTTTTTGTATACTTTCACTGCCAGACACTGTGTTTTGAAACCTCAACACACTATTGGGAGCTCAGCCAAGAATGTCAAATATTTCAGAGACTGCTGTGTGCTGGACGACTGTGGGATAGCGGAGGTCCCTCAGTGACTCCCTCCATCCATGAGCATCCATTTGAGTCTTTGGCTTCCGTTACGCTTGTCACGCAGCGCTGTGTATCCTGGGAGATTTTTTTCAAACGGCTTTGCATTTCGTGTTCTGAACCGGAGCTCTGATACAACAGATTTGTCTCCCCAATACAAGCGACAGATCGTATCTCCCAAGTATGGTCCATGCTGGAGCTCTTTTTGGATTTCGAGACTGCATCGCCTCCCGTGCTGATCAGAGCTCCACGCTGGGCAAACAGGAAATGTAATTCAAAATTGGGGGGCTTTTCTATTTACCTGCCCGCTTGCATCCGAGTTCAAGATGTGTCAGTAGTCGGGTCGTGTTGCAACTGTGATATCCGCTCCCGCAGGCCAATAACGTCGATTTCCGTCCACACTAACCGTAATCCGATATGTTATATCGAATTTAGCGCTACTCCTCTCGGTCGGGGTGGAGTACAGAAATTGATTTAAAGAGCCCTTTATATCGATATAAAGGGCATTGTAGTGTGGACGGGTACAGCGTTAAATCGATTTAATGCTCTTTAAATCGATTTAAACGCGTAGTGTAGACCAGGCCACAGGTTCTGCCAGTACAGCCAGCGATTCTGGATGCAACTTTCAGTAGCTGGCTACGAGAGAGAGTAAATGAGCTAGAGCTCACTGCTAGCAAGCCTGCAGGTACAGTGTGTCCTTAATACTGCTCATGTGGTTTCAGCTGGGACGTCTGGGCAACTGAGTCTTGCAAATCTCTGGATCTAAATACAGGCAACTGCTACTAGTTCCTATGTTGCTGGATGCCTAAATCTGGTAAGGTAGCACAGCTGGCTCCCCTCCCTTCTCATGAAATTCTGGACATGCTTTTTCAGGCCATGATCTTTTTTTTTTTTCTCAGCTTCCTCTCTCTCTTCCAGCTACCCAGTTTCCCAGCCTATCAGTACTGTAGGATCCTGTAGGATCTCCTGACTTTCCACTTCTGTCCAGATACAGGATTGCAGAGACAAGTTCAAAGTGTCCCAGAAGATGCCAAATGCTGCATCGTAGGATTTGTAGTCCTTACAGTGCCTAGCCGCTACAATTTAATTGGAAGTAGTTGTAGTTTTTTGGAACCCAGGCACAGTACAAAGAAGCCTAATCAAAACACCTTTGGTAAGGTCCAGAAGCCCCCATAATGGAAGGAGCCTACATACCTATATGGGGAACAGAAGTTTGATCAGAGGACTCTCTCCAATGTAATATACCTTTCTATGAAAAGATCCAGTGACTGTAACTTGAAACTAGACAAACTCAGATTAAAAATGAGGTGCAAATTTTTAACCATGAGGGTAATTAACCATGGGAACAATTTACCAAGGATTGTGATGGATTTTCCATCACTGAAATTTTTTAAATCCAGATTGGATGTTTTTCTAAAAGATGTGCTCTAGTAAGTTAAAATGGGAATATATTTAGGGAAGTCCTATGACCCGTATTAGACACATGGTCGCTGTGGTCCCTTCTGGCTTTATAACCTCTGAACCATTATTTTTTTCAGAATTAATTTTTCTCCACTAGAACACTGAACACTTTTTGCAGGACCATAGCTCTGCTTGGAGGATTGTGGAAAGCTTTTCAATCTTTATAACTGAGCCCCTTTTGTATGACTTAATTGGGGTACAATTTTTTACTTTGGCTCAAAATACCAGAAAGCTGAAAATCAGTTCTCCCTGCCCAAATTTTCAGATGTGTGGAAGACAGAGGACACTCCTCCTGGTTGAAATTCTACACCATTAGGGAGTTCTGCTATACTTCACACTGACAGTCTAGGAGAGCTGCAGGTATTCTGTTCTGAGGACAGCTTTATTGCTATGTGGCTCTCTGAAACTGTTGCCTTGGTTTATTTTAATTTTTCTGTTATCTGTGCTGGAGAAGCAAGAGGTTTACGTTAAGGTTTTCAAAAGTGACCAGTGATTTGGAGAGTATTAATTTTTGATACTCTCTTGCAATTCCTTAAAGGGTCCCAATTTTCAGAGTATGGATCTTAAAGGGGCCCAGTTTTCAGTGTGTGGGTGCTCAGTGCTTTCTGAAAATCGGGCCCCTGTGATGTGTCTCAAGTTGACCACCCAAAAATTGAGCCCCTCCCCCAAATCACTAGTGACTTTGGTCTTAGTGGCTAAATCAGGTTCTTGTGTTCGTTAGTTACACTTAGACACCCAAAGCATTCCTGTTGAATTTTCTGGTGGGAAAGGCAGCAGACAACTCGAGTTTCTCTTAGGATAGGGTAGGTAGATCGAATAATTAAAAAAGGAAGAGGTCTGCGGCAAGTGAGGTATTGGGAACTGTACTTTAAGTTTTTTAGTTTTGTGGACAGGAAGTCTGGGGAGGGGTGCTGCAGAAGCCCATATTCTATTATGCAGAGATAGTTGGAACTGGTCACAATTGAATAAAGTATCTCTTTCGGGTACATTGGGCCAGAGTGATTCCTCAAAACTCCAGCAAGGGAGAGAGCACTGCATTATTTAGCCAGTATAGTGGTCTGCCCTGCTGTACAAGAGACCTGGATTTGATATCTTTTTCCAGGATCTTGTTCCCTGAGCTTCAGGGTCTGGGAGTTCTGCAGAAGCAGTGCATGTAGTGTGTTGTAGGAGACAACACCTTTTGTTGCTGAAAACCATCCTCCCCTTGGTTAACTAAGGAGCAGTGGTGACTAGTTCTAAAGAATCAAGCTTAGGCTAGTCTACACTGGCAATGTTAAAGTGCTGCTGTGGCTGTGCTTTAACGTGGCTTGTGTAGTCGTGTCAGAGCACTGGGAGAGAGCTCTCCCAGAGCTTTAAAAAAACCACCTCCATGAGGGGCATAGCTAGCCCCCAGCGCTGGTGCACTGTCTACACAGGCGCTTTACAGTGCTGAAACTTGCTGCGCTCAGGGGTGTGTTTTTTTTTTTTTTTTCCACACTTCTGAGTGAGAAGGTTGCAGCGCTGTCAAGTGCCAGTGTAGACAAGCCCTTAGGCTTGCTTGGCTGAAGGGATGGGGCCAGAAAGTGGGGTTGGAGGTTGAGATGAGGAGAAGAGATGGCAAAATCATGGGGGGGAAAAGATTGGATCACCGTGGCTTTGATAGAGAAGAGTTGTCATCATCTGAAAGGAGGGACCAAACTAGGAGTGAATTTTGAAACTACTGGCCAAATAATCTATACAGATTTCTGTTCAGGAGAGGACATTGGTCTAACTTTTCAAAAGTGACTAGTAATTTTGGGTAACTTACTTTTAAGTGGCAGACTTGAGATATCTTGAAGTATGAGTTTCAGAAAACATGGAACCCCACCTTCTGGAAGTCAGGCCTCTCTGTGGTGTTTCAAATTGGACAACCAAAAATGTACCCAAAATTACTAGTCACTTTTGAAAAATTAGATGGTTGTATATGACTGCTGAATGGCTGGCTCAGTGCTAAGAAAGATAAAGTCTGATTATATCTTGTGTTTTAGGGTACGTCTGCACTGCACGATTATTTCGAATTAGCTTAAACCGATATTACAAAACAGATCTAATAAAATCGGTTTAGTGCGTCCACAGTGGGATCACAAAATCGATTGTTTGCGTCCATGGTCCAAAGCTACCATCGATTTCAGGAGCGGTGCACTGTGGGTAGCTGTTCCTCAGCTATCCCATCGTTCCCACTTCGTGTTGAGAGCACAGTGCTTGCTGATGGGGCAGAAAACATTGCCCCCGGGTGGTGCTGGGTACAGCTCTCACCCCTCCCTTTGTGAAGACAGCAAGACAACCCTTTGGCGCCTTTTTCCCGGAGTGCATTGAGCAAACGCCATCAAGCACAGCAATCATGGACCCTGAGATCACAAACGGTATCCGACCGTTGTCAACACCTCGTGTACTCTCTGCAGCAGCATTCCAGTACACAGAGGGTGACATTTTACAGTACTCAAGGAATATATTATTTACTCTCTTTCACGTGCTGGGGGGGGGAAGAGACTGACGAGCTGTTCCGTGAACCATGCAAGACACCGTGTATTAAGCTACAGACATTGGGTGCCTCAGCCAAGAATGCAAATAGTTTTCAGAGACTGCTGTGGAGACTGGTAGCTGTAGTCCTCATTACCCCCTCCCTCCATGAGCATTCCGTTTGAGTCTCTGGCTCCCGTTACGGTTTGTCACCACCGCTGTGTACCTGGAGTTTAATTTCAAATGCTTGGCATTTCCTGTTCTTTAAACGGAGCTCTGATAAAACAGATTTGTCTCACCATACAGCGATCAGATCTAGTATCTCCCGTAAGTTCAAATGCAGGAGCTACTTATGCATTTGAACTGCATCGCCACCCGTGCTGATCAGAGCTGGACACGTGAAAGCAGGAAATGTCATTCTAAAGGTCTCAGGGCTTTTCCTGTTTTACCGGGCACTCCGCATCCGAGTTTCACGGATTGCGGACCAGAGCGGTCAGTGTGCACTGTAGTGGATAGCTTCTAGCCAGAGGCCAATAATGTCGATTTCCGTCGACACGACCCTAATCCGAGTTATCACTTTCGAATTTAGCGCTACTCCTCTCGTCTGGGAGGAGTTCTGAAATCGATTTAAGGAGCCGTTTAACTCGATATTAATGACGACGTCGTGTGAACGGGTACAGCGTTAAATCGGTATATCGGCCATTAAACCGATTTAAAGTCGCAGTGTAGACCTGGCCTGAGACTGTCATTACATCACCTTGTAGTTTGTCAGAAAGGACTTCCAGCACTAAAAGTAGAACCTCTCTATGATGTAACTCCTCCAGTTATTGGCTGGAATAAACTCTTACATATTTGTCTTTTGTCTCCTCGTGGCTGATCAGGATCCACATTTTCTGATTGTGGGGAACAGTTGGTGGTCTCCAGTTTATTGTGCTCTGTGGAGCTCTGTTTCTTTGCTAGGCAGTGGGCAAACACAGGGAAAGAAATGGTTACTTCCACATGGAGCTTAAATCCTAAGTTAGACACAATCACAACTTCTATTGCACTGAAAATATGATAATATTGTGGTATGAATTGGAGCGGACAACTGTCTAAACTTATTTTCACAGGCGAGCATAATAGCATATTTATGTACAAAAAATGAACCAAAGCATTTTTTTAAAAAAACAAAATCTGATAATGTAATTAAAATTGAAAATTTATATGCACAAAAGTCAGGAAATTCAAAGTTCTAACTTACAGTTATTAATTTCTTTTACAATCCATGCACATTGAATAACACATTTTAATGGTCATTTATTGCATGACTCTACATTTGCGCAATGATACTTTAGTAAATTGGAGTTTGACGTACATTTAATTTCTCAATTGTAATGCTGCAGCAGTAACTCTTTTTGGATTGTGTATTTTTAATTTATAACTGAATAGTGCGTGTGAACCTGCAAGAAACGGGCTAATTTCCAATAATCTCTAGCCTTCTGTGGTTTTGAAATGACTAAGAAGTTAAACTCCCAAAATAGAAACATTTGATAGACTTGCACACATGAAGAATAAATAAAGCTGTGTGTGAAAGATATGAAAGAGCAGCTTCATATACAGCAGCAATGTTAAAATCAATTGGAGCCTCTAAATTATCTAATAACTTGATGTTGAATAGTTGTAGTAATACTTTTATCCATACCAACAATTTTTTGGGTTTTAAGGTATCAAGGAAGAGTTTATTTTTTAGCGTCTTTGCATGTTACATTTAAAAAAATATTTCACATACTTCCATTTCAGCTTGCTGGTACATCTGAGACCTCTCAAGGATTTAGACGTTGATGATCGTATAAAAGAATTTGCAGCAAAATTATCTTTAATACCCAGTCCTCCACCAGGAACACTCCACTTGGTAATTAGTGAAGCTCAATTTCATAATTATTTTAACATTACTTGCTATAAAATACTAAGTATGTTGTTGTTTGTGTAAAATGGGGCATGTTCTGTAACACCAGTTTTAATGCCAGTGTGATGCCACTGAAGTCAGTACCTGTGCTTTGGGGGCATAGACTGCTCTTACCCTGTTTTCTAATGGACACATGGTACACCAAAGAGGTGGGGAGAAGGTGGGGCCATAGCTCTGCCCTTTCTGCACAGCAGATAGGGTAGTGAGGAGAGGAAGGGTTGTTGAATGGTTAGAGTGCTAGTTTAGTAGTTGGGAGATGTGGTTTCAATTCCCTGCTCTGCCACAGATGTTTTGTCAGACCTTGGGCAAGTCACTTAGCTTCAATTCCCCATTTGCAAAATGAGGACAATACTTCCTATGTTACAAGGGTGTTGGGATAATAAATACATTAAAGATTGTGAGGCTCTCAGATACTACATTAATGGGGACCATATATAGGTGCACTGTAAAAAGGAGTATATTCTTGCTATGTGCACCTGGGAGCTTCAAGAAGCTGCTTTTGGAATGGTGCAGCTTTCCACAGCTCCGTCTGTGGGTTGTGTCTAATTGGCATGATTCAGCTCCTTCATTATTAACCTTATTTATATCAAATCAATCATTATAAGCTGGCCTCCATTTTAAGTTGTAATCAGCAAGCAGTGAAATTACAAATTATGTTTTGGTAAAGTTTCTCAGTTAGAACTGAAGAAAAAATATTAGATAATAAAACAGGTGAATCCAGACATATATTGCTCTGGTAAAGGCAGTGGTAGCCTAGAAAGACAGAATGCAGTTAGACTAAACTTGCAATAGACCTAATTGACAAGAGTCCCTTAAAGATGATGTTTTTATTATGATTACATCAAAATACCTTTTTTACAAAATTATAAAATGTATTTCATTTCCTCTATTTTAGTATCTGTTTCAGTATCTAAAATCTCTTATTAGACTGAAAAGAAACACACAATGCTTTATAAATCTTTATGGAAATGGTTATTATTGAGTTCAATACTTCCAGTACTGCAATTATCTTTTGTATATAAAGCTAAATTTTAGGTTTTGTGCTTATATATATCAAATAATTTTCTGTCAGATAACGGTAATATTTTATTGTTTAGAATTGGGATTTAAAATTTTTATGGGACCATTTCTTCATTAAAAATTAATTGAAAATCATGTGTTACTACAGATATTTAATATGAAACCACTTCAGATAGTCTTTCCATCACGGGAGGACCCAGACAGTCCAATTATTGACTTGGATCTTCATCTTCCATTACTATGTTTCAAACCAGAACAGGTGCTACAGGTAATAAAAAAAAAACAAAAAACTTCAAAGATTCTGTAAAGTGTCACATTTTTTTTGCTTGTTACCTTGATTTATTTATTTGTTTTGTTCCCCGAAAAAAATCTGCAAGATGGAGTTCAGGTTGAGAGTACATATCAGTAATTTAAGGTTAAATACATTAGAGAGATGTAATTATCCCCAAATCATACACTTGTAAACACAGGAAATTCAGAGCTAAGGTTAAAGTTAAAAGAAATTCTAACACATTAAAAATATGTGGAAATGCCCATTTAGGGCACTCAAACAATTTAACTCCGTGTGGTAACACCATGCAATAAATGTTTCTGATTAAAGCATTTGTGTGTTTTGAGGTCCAGATTAGATTAGATTAAACTGATTTTTAAAGACACATTAGCTTGATTATTCTTTTTTCTTCATGATCTAACACCAGGTGCTAAATTTCTTAAAGGACCAATTGTTAAAACTCCTGAACTAAACAGATTTACTTGAAAACTCCCATAAAATTCATTCCATACTAAAACAGTAAGTGCTGTAATTTTGGGGGAGTATACACTGTTTTTATCATACATAGCAGAGAATTCAATCTGTTTTAAATGTAAAACTCCACCAACCATAACAATAGAGCCACAACAGCTGCCACCATTATGTGTCTAATGTAATTAATGAAGAAAGGCAAGACAATGTCCTGTGAGCAACCCCTCTTATGTTTTTAATACATCACCATTGTCCCCCTCAGCTGCTTCCTCTTTTGAACTGAAGGGCTGACTGGATCCTTGTTTCATCTGTGCCTTTGGTGTGTTCCTAGTGCGCATCTAATCCATCTCAGTTCAGAAAATAGGCAGTGTTGGCTTATTTTTTTAGCCGTGCCCACTATCTCACATATTTGTCTGCTTGCATTTGGTGCACAGCCAGCCTTTCCATTTGAAAATCTTGTGCATGATCACCTCCTTCTAGTGCAGGGGTCGGCAACCTTTCAGAAGTGGTGTGCCGAGTTTTCATTTATTCACTCTATTTTAAGGTTTCGCATGCCAGTAATACATTTTAACGTTTTTAGAAGGTCTCTTTCTATAAGTCTATAATATATAACTAAACTATTGTTGTATGTAAAGTAAATAAGGTTTTTTAAAATGTTTAAGAAGCTTCATTTAAAATTAAATTAAAATCCAGAGCCCCCCAGCCCGGTGGCCAGGACTGGGCAGTGTGAGTGCCACTGAAAATCAGCTTGCGTGCCGCCTTCAGCACATGTGCCATAGGCTACCTACCCCAGTTCTAGTGCATCTGGATACATGTGCGTTTGGGTAATAGTGCCCATACAAGCTTAACAATTTATGGCCCTTTTCTCTAAAATGTATGTGGTCCATTCGTGCGTTTCATCAGTGCCTGGTTTGGCTTTTTATCCCTTAATTTTGGTGCTATAAAGGCCTCTTACATTGTAGTCTTGTGGCTAGAGCCAGTGGACTGATAGCCAGGACTCCTGTGGAGAAATCTTGGTTCCACCGAAGTAATGGCAAAACTCTCATTGACTTCAGTGGGGCCAGTATTTCACCCCGGTTCTTATTCCTAGCACTCCACCTGTGTAAGGATCCTTTAACTTGTATTTGCTTCAGTTTCTCAATGGGTAAAATGTGTATTACTGTAACACTGATCTCCCTGAAGGTGAACGTCCATTTGTAAATGGTAAAGTGCTTGGAGATGCTTTTAACAGAATTTGCTCTATGTAACTAATATTAGTTATTTTCATTATTGTTTCCAGATTATAACTTGCATCTTAACAGAGCAGAGGATTGTTTTCTTTTCTTCTGACTGGGCCCTGCTAACACTCATAGCTGAATGCTTCATGTTGTACCTTCATCCTATTCAATGGCAACACACTTTTGTACCTATTCTATCTCATCAGATGCTGGATTTTGTAATGGCCCCAACGTCTTTTCTTATGGGATGTCACATTGATCATTTTGAAGAAGTTAGCCAGGTTTGTCATAGAACATTCCCACTCTGGCTGCCTCTTTTCCCTAGGGCTGTTTAATAAGCCACCTCCCTTTCCTCAGTTCAGTCCCTCTTTAAAACAAATTTTTGCCAGATTTCTTACAAAAAGATTTTTTAACTTCAACAGAACCATCATTTAGTTATAAGAATAAAAATTACTTGATAACTCTTGTCTTTCCTCTCCTTCCCCACTATGGTCTATGATCCTTGTTTATGTAATGTCAGATTTGGGTCCCAATCCTGTAAATGTATGTATGCTCAGATGTAATTTATGTGCAGGGGTAATCCCATTGAAGCCAGTGGGAATTTTACTCTTGATAATGAGTTACTGCAATCACATACATACATGCATCAGGCCCTCACACTGTACATTTTTCAGGGAGGGCCCATATCTTTGCTTGTTCCTTTGCGGCACCAAGCACAGCTTTGAAAATGCTTAATATTTTTGTGCAATACATGGGACTCAAATTCCTAATTTTGTCATGATGGATTTCCAGATTAGCATTTTTAACACATCAACTTTAGCAATGTAAAGGTGAGTTTTTTAGAATGGAGTTTCAGAATTGGATTCACAGTTTCTTCTTTTTTGAATTTTAATATTATTTTAACAAGTGTTTTGTGGGTTGATATATAAAGAGCATTTTCAGTGAAAAATAAAACTGCAACTGCTCAAAGTGACACACTCAGATGGTTTGGGCCCAAAATTTAGAGATCTACATTTCTTTGAGGGTTTGTGAGGGTATGGCTACACTACGAGGTTTTTAGCGACATAGCTGTGCTGCTACAGCCGTGCCGCTAAAAGGCACGCAGTGTAGCTGCTGTTTGTCAGCCCGGAGAGAGCTCTCCTGCTGACAGAAAACTTCCCTCTCACCCACTCTCCATCCCCCACAAGCGGCAGTGGCTTTGTTGGCAGGAGAACTCAGCTCCCCGCTCCTCTAAGTTCCCTGTGCAGCAGTCACCCAGCAGGCTGTCAATTGCCAGGCAGTTCAGCTGTCCTCCCCCGACTCCCATGTGCAGCTCCTACCCTCTGCCTTGGAGTTGCTCCTGGGAGCCTCCTCTTGCTGTGCAAGGGGGAGAGGAAGAGGAGTGCTAATGTCAAGGTGCCCCCCTCCTCCCCACACTCCTTTTCCCCATCAGGCCATCTCCACAGAGCAGGGGGGACATGACAGGTCTCAGGAGGAGGGAGCTTGCTGGCAGCAAGTTGAGACAGCAGCTGCTAATCTATTTAAAAAGGCAGTATACCTAAGGTGGGTCAGCATACTTAAAGGGGCAATGCACGTCTGTCTCTCTCTCTCACTCACTCTGTGTGTCTCTCCCTCTGCCATGCTGTCTCCCCTCCCTTCATTGGTGCTGCCTTGTAGAGTGTGAGGCTACATTAATAACAATGTGTTAACCCTTGAGGGCTCAGCCTGTTACTAGTTCATCATTTAGCAGTAAGGCATTCCCTGGGAAATATCCTACCCTCTGACACCTCCACCTCAACCAAGCTTCACATTCATCATTGCTGTGTACGGTATTAAATCATTTAAAACTTGTACTATGTGTGTGTGTATATAGGTATGTATGTGCATGTGTGTGTATACCAGGGGCGGCTCTAGTCCCCAGCATGCCAAGCGCGTGCTTGGGGTGGCAAGCTGCAGGGGCGCTCTGCCGGTCGCCGGGAGGGCGGCAGGCAGGCAGCCTTTGGCGGTGTGCCTGAGGAGGGTCCGCTGGAGCTGTGGGACCGGCGACCGGCAGAGCGCCCCCCACAGCATGCCACCGTGCTTGGGGCGGCGAAATGTCTAGAGCCGCCCCTGGTGTATGCATAGATAGATATAGTCTTTTGTCTGGCGAAAAACATTTCCCTGGAACCTAGCTCTCCCATTTACATAAATTCTTATGGGAAAATTGGATTCGCTTAACATTGTTTAGCTTTAAGTAGCATTTTTCAGGAACGTAACTACAATGTTAAGCGAGGAGTTACTGTATTTAATCATTAACATGTTTGTTTTTAAAAAGGAAGCTGAAGATTTAATTCTAATCAACATTGATAATGGAGACATTACACATTCAAAATCATCTGTAGATGAGGTGATAATTCCAGATGTCCCTTCACAAGCAGCAGACCTATTTATAAAAAGGTAAAAAGAAATCTGAGTGATTCGTGCCGTAAGTAGGATAAATCCTGGAAAACTCTTATGACAGATTTTGTTTACTTCACATAAATAAAAATATCAGACTGGGCAAGGGTAAATTGAACTTTTTGTACAGGTAGCTTTATACAGTTACAGTGCATATGTCATAAACACAACCACAGTATCCCTTCTTTATTATCTGATCAATGTAATGCTTCTTTCCTTATGGGTACTAATGTTGGTATTCCATAATCGTGATCAGTCTATACTGGAAGAAGGATAGACTCTGGGTATGGTTTAATTAGGCCACAGATTTATCATTTAGATGTCTGGGATTACTCAGCACATAAGGAGTTACCCGCACTGTACACTTAAGTCTTTCAATATCTACCTGAGGGCTTTCGTCAGACCCTTCCCTCTCCCCTCCCCTCCCCCCACCACACGCCTTTTCCATTTTGATCCCTAGCCAACCTGCTGCTGGGACCTTAACATCCTTTCCCCTCTACTCCCCAAATGAGGATTAAGGTGGACTATAAAGGAGGGGGGAGGGGTTGTCTCCCTGCTGAGCTAGTCATAGGCGTTCTGAACCCCTTCTGTTCTGCTCCTTTAACAAACACCTCTTGCTGGTGCAGGGAGGGCTTGCCCTTTTTCAAGTCCCTGCCCTTCAGGTTCCTGGGGGATGAGTTGGTGTTGCCTTGCTGACCTGTTCTGCTTCTGCAGCAGTGTCTGTGCCTCTCTACGCCCCCTAGCCCTTAAAGTGGTATACTCCTTCCCATGGCAAGCCAGATGATGGCCACCTCACTTAAGGTGTAATGCAGTCATTGCCAGGGTCACCCAGAGGATTTAGGGGGCCTGGGGTCTTCGGCGGCGGGGCGGGGGAGGCCTGCTTCGGCGGTAATTTGGTGGCGGGGGGATCCTTCCGCTCCGGGACCCACTGCCAAAGTGCCCCGAAGACCCGCTGCGGGCCCCCACTGCTGAACTGCCGCCAAAGACCTGGCAGTTTGGTGGTGGGTTCCTCTTCGGCGGTAATTCGGTGGCGGCGCGTCCTTCTGCCCTGGAGCGGAAGGACCCCCCGGCGCCAAATTGCTGCCGAAGACCTGGAGTGGAAGAAGCTCCGGGGCCCCGGCCCTGCGAGAGTTTTCCGGGGCCCCTGGAGTGAGTGAAGGACCCTGCTCCAGGGACCCCGAAAAACTCTTGTTGGGGCAGGGGGCCTGGGGCAAATTGCCCCACTTGCCTCCCCCTCTGGGCAGCCCTGGTCATTGCTGACTTATTAGAAGGCAAATATTGCCCATACCACACAAGAATGTTTTTTAAGGAATAACTCATTAATTTTCTCTTTTTTAGAGTTGAAAGCCTTCAATTGCATTATGATCTAGAACTCTGTCACTTCAGCTCCAGTACAGACTTTATTGAACTACAAATGCGCAGGAGGGCTTGGCAGCAAAAACTGAATACTGAAGTTCAGCAGATTACTTTGCAGTTAATTGTCAACATCTTCAGGTGGGTGGTGATAATGATTGCATGCCATAAAACCCTAGTACCAGTTAAAATCCACACCTATTCTATCTCTGGGAATATTCTGTTGCTATTATCTTTTTAGATACTGTGAAAAATCTCTAGATCTGTTGAAGGACTGATATGAATTTTGTTGCTAGCTTAGTACAGTGGCCATTGTTAAAATTTCAGCAGTTCACATATTTGGGTATAGTTTCATTATGTTATCCATAACTTTAGATGAAGCGTTCATGGTATTTTTGTAATATCATCCTGAGAAATTAAAATTCTTGTTTTAAATTCCCTGCCATTTCATGTGAAAACATCAGGAAGAGAGAGGTGTAGCCCAAAAGTCTCAGATTTGCGGATAGTCTCAGATTTGGTTCAGTATAAATAGCACTGTTAGTCACACAAGTAGTGCCAGTGTTTTCTAGACCTGCAAACTCTGCAAGGGTAATAAGAAGGAATAAAAATATGCTTAGGGAAAAGGGATTGTATAGGCATAGCCAGTGGACACAATGCAGAACTGATTGTTCTTATTGTTTCTGTGACCCTTTAGCTCTGTATGACTTTTTCATTGTGCACACGAGTTTGGATGCAGTGAGTGATCTTTGCAGTTCATTGACACTTCCTGTTGTCTGTTGTGTCATGAGTCTGCTCTCCCAACCATGTGAAATTTAAAGCATAAGAACACAAACAGGAAATGAAAAGTTATTAAAGTGCTTTGTAGTCTGTGGTTATAGATGGCATCAGCCATACTGATGGCAGTCAAAGTACCAATATGTTTAATTCATTTTCTCATAAGCCGGTGAAAGAACAGTCAACTTGGCTTTGATTTTTCTTGTTGGTTTCAGTCACTTTCATAAATCTCTCCCCCTAGAAATCTATTGTAAAGGCAAATTACATTTCTGCAAAATCTCAAATTTCCCCTTAGTTCCCTGAGATCTTACTTGAAGATAAATCTGGATATAGCTGTGGGAGAGCTCCATGGTTTGCTTGTGGATTTATCGTGATGATATTTTAGCTTAATACAAAGGAATAAAAATACTGAAAAACGAGGAGTCCGGTGGCACCTTAAAAACTAACGGATTTGTTTGGGCATAAGCTTTTGTGGGTAAAAAAACCTACTTCAGATGCAGGGAGACTCCATAAATCTGTTAGTCTTTAAGGTGCCACCAGTCTCCTCATTGTTTTTGTGGATAGAGACTAACACGGCTACCCTCGATAAAAAAAAAAATACTGAGGGTCTGATGATGATTCTGCAGGCTCCAATGAGTGAGTTTGTTAAATTCAAATGATTATATTTGTGATGGTTGCTAATGTAGCATATTGTGAGATAAATGGAACAGTACATTATATCAGGGAAGTGTCAGCATATAGCTCCATCCCAGTAATAAATGTAAACTGACATGTTAAGATTAATTGAGCTCAACCCTAGGGCATTTGTTCAATTCGAGGTAGCTGGCTTCCTGGTACTCGATTGCCACTTAGTAGGTACTGACATAATCTGGAGAAGGAAACTGCTGAGCTTCAGTTCATCTGCAAATTTGACACCATCAGCTCAGGACTAAACAAAGACTGTGAATGGCTTGCCAATTACAGAACCAGTTTCTCCTCCCTTGGTTTTCACACCTCAACTGCTAGAACAGGGCCTCATCCTCCCTGATTGAACTAACCTCGTTATCTCTAATTGCTTGCTAGCATAGACATACCTGCCCCTGGAAATTTCCACTACCTGCATCTGACGAAGTGGGTATTCACCCACGAAAGCTCACGCTCCAAAACGTCTGTTAGTCTATAAGGTGCCACAGGATTCTCTGGTGTTTTTCTAATGAGTCTGAGGAATCTGATATGCTGCCAGTGTGAGAGATGCTGAACTTTTACTATTGACTGCTATATACTTGAAATAAAGATTAGGTGAAATATACTTTGCTACCTAACAAGTTTAACTCTTAAAATGACGTTGAATACTTGGCTACAAAAATGAATAGATGCTTCGTCTCTCTAAACAGATAATATCTAGAATTAAAATCTGTTAGCATTCTCCAAATGGGGTTGCCATCTTTCTTCTTTTCTTCCTTCAAACTTCCTTTTTTTTGTTCTTTTTTCCAGCAATGTCTCTTCTGTCTTCTAATGCTCTATCTACCAGAGTCCAGGAATGAAGGAAAGTAAATCTTTGATGAAATTTCTGTTTCCAGCTCAAGCTGTCTGTTTTTTATGCTGCTCAATAAAGTGTCTTGTATTTCTGTATGCAGAGGTTTTATACTTAAACCTACATTATTTAGGGTTTTTTTAATATCCTTTTATTAACCACATTTTTCTAGAGTCATATGAATATTTACGCTGCCATAATACAGTTAAGATAATGCCATCAGTCAGTGTTTTATGACTCAAGCGGATGCAATATGGTCCCATGGACAGAACACAGAACTGGGCAGTTGAATCGTGGGTTTTAGTCGAGCTCTGCCAGTGATTAGGTGTATGACCTCAAGCAAGTCACTTCTTTCATCTGTGAAGCAGGCTGATGATATCTACCTGATCCTTAGATAGTACCTTGAGATCTAACTGAACAGACCTAGGCATTTTTAGTTCTTATGAAAAATCATAAAGAGCAGCGAACATACTGATAACTCAATACTCTGCACACACTTCTAGGCAAAATTGCCATACTCCATTTGCCAAGTTTGTCCACTTCTCCCACAATTGTGTGGCATTTACAGCCGTGCAGAGGGCCAGACTAAAGTCTAAGCACCATTTAAACCATATTTTAATCATATTTGAGTCTTTAAAACCCTACTTTAGCCTTGAGACTTATGTGGTACATAGGTCTTGTGCTGGCTCTCTGCACAGGATTGAACGTCCTCAGGTATGTTGTGTCAAATTTGGTTCACCGTACCATTACCATCTTCATTTAAATCCTTCTTTAACATTCAGTTCATCCTTAATTACTATTTCATATTGAGTATCATTATATAATAACAAAACAGATCTGTTGTTTCATCTACTGTTTTATGCATCCGTCTAGGAGAAGTAACCGCATGTTTTTTACCCACAGCCCTTGGCTCAGAGTAGCCCTCTTGCAGTCAATCTCTCCCTTCCTGTTTCTAGAGTAACTTGCTTTTTTAACCTCTTCCTGGAGCACATAAGTTGCTATTAACTTCTGGTTCCCAAGGGAAAGAGAAGAGCCTCTGTTTCCTGCCATAATATATATGCTAAAATATAGATGCGTTTTTTAATTTTGTTTTGTTTGTGTACCCAGTTCTCCCTTTTTTTCCTGTCTCCTTTTTTCTGAATTAAAATCTCTTTTGCTTAACATGGTTATCAGTAAAGCTGGCTTTATGGCTGGACTTAGGGGACATTGCACCTGGGAGTGCGCATACAACATTTCAAATTATCAAATATTTTGTGCCATTACATTGCAAGGTAAGACCCCGATCCTGCACAGGCAGATCTTTTTGTCTGTATGGTGCCCCAAAGTGGGGTTCTTGATGGCTTCATGGATCTGTCCACACAGACAGGATTGGGGCCTAAGTAATTACATTAAAAAGCAGATGGTACTGCATGGCAACTCAGATATTGAAGTTGACTCCAGTGTGTGTCAATGGATTTGATGGAAAATGTCAGTGATAGCAGGTAGCCTGCCTATTTTCTATTGATAAGATTCTACATTTGTTTTCTTTAATTCGATGATTCAAAATTGTTCAGAAAACAGAATCTGCCTTCTCATAATACAGTGTGTTTCTATTAGTACCAGTGGTTCAGTACAAAAATTCATTTATTTAAGAAATTGCCAGACTTATAACATGCTCTTTATTAACAGGGAGGTAAAGGACCATCTAAATTATGAACACAGAGTGTTTAATAGTGAAGAGTTTCTGAAAACAAGGTCACCAGGGGATCAGCCATTTTACAAAAAGGTAATTATATCCTTGGTGTATTCTAATCACCTGTTAGCTGCTGCTTCTCCACCACCACATGAAACTATTGAAATGTGGACTATATTTTATAAGCTATTAGTTTTCATAACACATTGACTAGAATTTAATTAATTAAAAATATACAGGCAAATACGATAGCATATTATTCTCTAAAATTATTTTATCTCTTCCTCAGGTGCAATGAAACACATTTTTTCAAAGTGAAATTTTCCTTTTGCAAATGGCCAGGATGAGACTGAAGTCACAGTTAAGGCTTCAAAATCAGACTCAAGTGGGCATAGGTCTTGTGCTCAAAAGGGGTGAATTTTTCCCTAAGTGAGCCATAAAAATTTATAGTCCAGGAAAATTAATCCTTGCATTCAAGGATTTTACACACCATAATTTATATTGATTGTAAAGTCAATTTTGCAGCTAAACCTCTGGAAGATGCATTTTAAAATTTTTAGGGATTAGGTTTTAAAACGAACAAACCCGAAATTTGGAAGAAATATAAATTCTCATGTTTCAGGGTGTAAGTCAACCTCGAACTACTGAAGGTTGAAAAGATGGTTTCTCGACGGGCAGATTATTCCATAACTGTCTACATCAGAGTTTGCTGCATGTTTCTCTGACCACTGCTGGAGACAGGATTCTGCATTAGGTAGACCCTTGATCTGACCTATTATGGCAATTCCTATTTTAGATGACAAAAGCAAAGGAATACAGGCTTTACATTATTTTTAATCAAGTATCAGAAGGGTAGCTGTGTTAGTCTGGATCTGTAAAAGCGGCAGAGAATCCTGTGGCACCTTATAGACTAACAGACGTTTTGGAGCATGAGCTTTCGTGGGTGAATACCCACTTCGTCAGATGCATCATGCATCTGACGAAGTGGGTATTCACCCACGAAAGCTCATGCTCCAAAACGTCTGTTAGTCTATAAGGTGCCACAGGATTCTCTGCTATTATTTTTAATCTACTCCTTTTGACAGTAATGTCACTTTAAGAAGTGTTGAATGCCTATGGGACAAAGTAGGAGAGTTTGAGGGAGTAGGAGTATCCAAAATCCTATCTGCAATTTCAGATTCACTCCTCAGAAGGAGTAAGATCGCAAGTGCACTTATAAAATTTACAAAAGCTTCATTTGTAATGATACTGCTACTTAGACAATTGGTTTTCCAAGAGCCGCATTCTGCATCTGGCAAAGAAATCCAATCACTACCCCTAATAGATTGTCCTCGACTAGATAATGAAGCTTTTTTTAATTTGTGTCTCCAAACAACAAGTAGAATGTTTTTGAATGACCTGTTTCTAGAAGATGTCCACTTTTGAAGGAAATGGATCAAAACGCTAACTCATTTTACTTAAATTTATTCTGTAGACTATACTAACATTCATGCAGATCTAATAAGACAAACTGCCAAATTTATGGTAGGATAATTTTTATTTTGCAAAGATATTTATTGTGCAAAATGTGTGGCAAACAGAACAAGGAAAAAATGTACAAATTATGAAACAATCCACTACTATTTCTATGCAGGAATATTTCCTCAAGACAGCTTAAAATGTTTATAAAGAAATTTCAAAGCCAGAAAAAAGTTGCATACAATGAATTATTTGTTAAAAGCACAATTTGTATAATAGTTTCTAACATGTCATTGTAAATGAAATATTAGTAAGTTAAGAACTAAAATTGTCATGTATATAATGCTTTACATCTTCAAGTTGCTTTGAGGATTTGTGCCATCTAAGTCCTCAAAATTTACCAAAATAAAATCAAATGACCTTATTTTCTTAAATGCTAAATAGTGTAATGATATGTTCATTTACAACAAAATCAAATTGGATCACATTTAATAAAGTGGTCAATAATACCAAGCATTATATTAAAAGGGCAATTAGTCCAGTTGCTGCCACCTGTTATCTTGTGTGACAGATCCAGACCAGTGGGGTACAGGAGTCTGGTAGAGGGCAGATATACTGGTCACTGGATGAGTAGTTTTCTGTTCCCTGAGGGACCAGAGCAGGGGCTTCACTAGAGTAATCAAGAACCTGCTAGAATCAATTAAGGCAGACAGGCTGATTAGAACACCTGCAGCCAAATCAAGCGCAGCCTAATAGGCACCGCCTGGTATAAAAAGGAGCTTCACGTCCTCCCATCAGTGAGTTGGAGAGCCAGAGGAGAGGAGTGCAGTGAGTGACTGGGGCAAGAGCACAAGAGCTGAAGTGAGAGGGGGTGTGCTGGCTGGAGGACTAAGGAGTACAAGCGTTATCTGAGACCAAGCCAGGAGTAAGTCCTGTGGTAGATATAAGAAAGTGTTTGTACGAGTGCCATGTGGGATAAGCCCTGGAGTTGTAGCTGTCTAATGGCAGCTGTACCCAAAGCGAAGAGGCACTTGACAGCTGCAATCCTACCAGCCTTCACGGGGCTGGACCTTGGAAGTAGGAGGGCCCTCCTCGGGTCCCTCCCAACCCCAATCTCCTGATCAAACAGACAGGATGATCCAGACCTGTTGGGAAGATTAAACTGTAGTGAGCAAATCTACCAGTAAGCGGCAGGGACCCCAGTGCCAAGGTAGAAGGAGAAACTTGTCCCTTAATAAACCCAAATTGGTCAAATAGCAGCCATTCTAGTGGGAAATAAAGTTACCAAATACATATAAATAAAAAATGGCGTCCCTCCGCTCCAACAATGCTGCCTTAGATGCTACTCTTGAGAAGTGCAGAGAAATACTGTATATAAGATCAAATGTAAATTTTAATTGGACATGGACACACCTTGGTATTTTAGTCCTGCCTGCCCACTGCATGTAAAAACTGCTTATATTATGCAGTTTTCTTTTTCTTATTTTTTAATATCATAATATATTTCAACTAATCACGAGAAGCCGCTGTGAGCATAAGTCCCCCTGTGCCCGTACGCCTGTGATACGTCTTCCAAAGATGAGTTTTGATGCCAATGACCAAGTAGTGGAGAATCAAGTTTTTGTTTTCGATGTTAATAGAAAGCTCTTTTTCATAACTACCAACCCAAGATATAGATACATTCTTGCAATTAACCTTGAGTAAATTTCGTAAGGAATCGGTCAGGGTAACACATGCATAGTGTGTATAAAACCTAGACTGGATAGAGGTAGCATAAGCCATCAATGAGCACTTAAACAATGTTGCTAAATTCTTGGTTGATAGGGTGTTGGGTGCATTGATGACAAGATTAAGAAGCCCTGCTGCTAGAATTATTTATACTGTTTCTAAAATTACGAAAATTAGATGGTTCAAGGATGATTTGATCCAATTTTCTGTCAGTTTGAAGTTAACAGGGAAGAAGGAGACCTTGTGGGAGAGCTTTGGAGTGTGGGAGTAATATTTGACTTTAAATATTGATTTTTTTTTTTTTTTTTTTTTTTTTTTTTTTTTTTTGCAGTCTTGTTCATTCTAAGGGGCAAAATTTGGGGTTTTAGATGTATTTCTAAGAGTCTCAGCGATAATTCACCTTAGGGAGGGATAATTTAATGGTTCTCACAAGAGGGAATACTCAGTCAACAGCAGAGATATTATCCCAATTTTCTCTTCAGTTTGGCGGTAGAATTTTTTAACATGGAGCTGTGAAGAGCCTTAAAATAAAAAAAATTAAAGAGTATAAAATTTAGTTGTTTTTTTTTCTTGTTAAATTTGTAGTTTAATATATTACTGTCTATCATTAAAATGTATACCATAAAATTCTACAGGGTGTGTAAAGAGGTTGACTTGATGTTGCTGTTGGAATTTAAGTTTTGCTTTTCTTGAGTTTTTTTTTTTTAAATTATGCAATGTTAATATTGCATTCCTATAGGCTCTTGCATTTAATTCTATTAAGTCAATAAAATGGATGAAGGCTGTTAATAAAAAATGTATACTTGTATATGATCAACAGTTAATATCAGTTTGCTGTTGTGTATTGCAGGTGTTAGAGACCCATATATTTCACTCGTTTCTTAAAGCTCGTCTGAACAGAAAGATGGATGCTTTTGCCCGTCTTGAACTGAGCACTCAGTCTGAAGAAGATAGGTAAAATTTTCTCACTACAGTTTACCACAGACTTGATTTTCCTTCAATTGAAATCAACGCAAAAATGTCTTAGAATGTTAGTGATGTAGGATCATGTCCTATATATACTTAAGTTCTTCAAGGAGTGTCTCTGTGGAGAGACTTTAAATGTCTTGGCGCCCTACGCTTGTAATTGGAGATTTGTAGTAGCAGTGCCCACTTGGGCCGTGCGTGTGCCGTAGATGTCTCATGCAGCTCTGAGCGGTTTCATAGCGGTGCGCAGCCAACTGTCCCCCAGTTTCTTCTCTACCGCCTATGCCTTGAGTTGGAGTGACAGCAGCACCCTCTCTTACTTGAGATAAATTTAATATTTCATAGCTGTTTACAATAATGTTAGCTTAGTTATAGTTATCTACCCTATCCCCTTGTCCTTTATATTTTAGGTTTATTTTTCTTCTTTAAAAAATATATGTTCCCTTCCCTCTTTTATTCCTGCCTCCCCGGCAGGTACTTAGCTCTTGCCTTGGGAAAAAAGAAAAGAAAGAAAAACAGGGTTTATCCCTGTTCTTTCTCCAAAGGTCTTTCTCTTTCAGGGAGGCGTAGCTCACCAGGCTTTAAACGCTGCTCAACTTGCAGACTCTCCATACCAGGGTCTGATGGCCACACACAGTATGTCAACTGCCTTGGCAAGACGCATATTACCCAAAAATGTCCACACTGTTGAAAACTGACAGTAAGGACAAGGAATGACAGGGATTTCCAATTAAAGCTCCTTATGGTGGAGAAATCCGTCAGACCAGCCTCCGACCAAGAGTCCAGGACGCCTCCTGGCCAACAGTTGCCAGCGGCAGCGTCTGACAGGGGATCTGCTTCAAAAATGGCTGCTAAGGAGCTTGCTCCTAGAAAGGCTACCAAAAAGTGGCCCCAAACATCCCCACACTGAGAATAACCTAAAAGAAAGTGATCTCCAAATGAAAAATCTGCCCTGGTACCAGTGGCACCGAGCGTGCCGTACCATGAGGCACCGGGAATGTCGGATACCAAGACTTCTTGAGAAGCTAAAGACCCTGTGCGGGCAAGCTGTAATGCAGGTGCAGGTAGAAAAGTCTGATATGAAGAAAACCTCAGCTCCGAGCAGTACAATGGTGCCCCCTACTGTACCTATGTAGCACAGCTCTAAGTCATCGGCACTGACGGCTTCAACTCATTTGTGGTCAGTACATGATACCTTCCTGGCACCAAGCCTCACGGTCCCGCAGCAATTCATGAGGCATGTAGACCTGATAGCGGCCTCAATGCCTGAATCTCCTCTCCTTGGTACCAACGGTACCCCATCTAGACCAGGACCAAGCCTGGTAACCATTCCCTGTGGGTCAGCTCCTCCTATCTCCAGTGATGAGGAAGAAGAGGATGAGGCAGTAATATACACACCTTGCCTAAAACTGGACCTTTTCATCACCAAACATCTACAGACATGTGGGGCTGGTATGTTCAGCCATGGGCACCACCCCCATACTATTCCCACCCAGCTGGCCATACTGGGATCCATGGGCAATGTATAGGGCCCAAAATCTCAGGCCCCCTGACCTGCTTAGGTCCAGAGCAACACTGTCCCCTTCACCAACTGTCCCAGCACCCTCAGAGACACAAGAGGAAGAGACCGAGGAGCCTGAGGACGCAGCTGAAGATGACACTCTGCAGCCCACTCGCATCTCATCTTTGTCACCAGATGAAACAATAATGCCACCACCCCCCACTATGGGGGATGATTTCAGATCTTTTCAAGACCTCTTCAGAAGGGTAGCTGAACCCCTGGACATTTCGCTAGCACAACTACCAGAGACCCAGCACAAGCTCCCGGACATACAGGTATCCTCAGTGGCAAAGATAGCCCTGTCAATTAATGATGCTATCATGAAGCCTGCAATAATAATCTCATAGAGACCCACTAAAGCCCCTCTCTCATGTAAGAGGTCTTACAAAAAGTATTAAGTGTCAGCAAAAGGAGTTGAATTTTTATTCATCCACCCTACACCAAACTCTCGTGGTGGATGCAATCCACCAAAGGGGGAAAACAACATCAGTCCAGGCTGACCCCGTATGATAAGGACTGGAAAAGGCTGGAATTCGTTGTATGGAAAGCCTACTCCTTCGCCACACTCCAATTCCGCATAGCCAATTACGTGGCCCTACTGGCAAAATATGCACACAATCTGTTTGTGAAAATGTCAGAATTTGTTAAGTTTCCCTAATGACAAAAAAGAGCAAGATAAGGCAAACGTTTCTGAAGGGCGTCTCTTCACTAGGACGGCCCTACGGGCCTCTCTTGACTCTGCAGACACGGCAGCATGGTCCAGTGCTACATCCATGGTCCTGTGCCGTGCATCCTGGCTCCACCTTTCCAGGTTCCCAAGAGATCCAAGCAACTGTTAAGGACTTATCCTTTGAAGGGTAAAAATTTATTTGCAGAGAAAACCGATTGTCTCTCTACACACCTTAAAGGACTCAACGGTGAGCTTAAAAACCCTGGGCATATACATACCTGCAAATTAAAGGAAACAGAGTAGGTTTTACAACCAGAGATTCCGGTCTATGCCATACTTCCAGCCACAAAGACAGTACAACCAACAGCATAAACAAAACCAGACTAGACTTCGGCAGAACCAAGATCAATCTTCAGTGTCTCAACCATCTACTTCCAGACAGTCATTTTAAAGGTGTGGTCAAGGGCACGAGACCGTCGCACTCTCTGGTTCCGGAACCATCTGTTGCCATGCTACCCAGTCTGGAACACCATCATGACAGACAAATGGGTTCTAGAGATTATCCAGAAGGGCTACTCCATCCCCTTTATTTCTGTCTCATCTACCCAACCCCCTTCCCCATCCCTCTTCAGGAACCCCCTCCCCAGCACCGTTATAACAGAAAACAAACCACCTCATACAATTAGGTGTCTTGGAACCCGTACCATCCCAACCCAGGGAGAGGTTTTTATTTCCATTACTTTCTAACTCAGAGAATGACAGGTGGAGACCCATTTTGGATTTACAACTCAACAAATTCGTGAGAACAGGTTTCAAAATGATGAGACTAACCACAATAGTTCAGCCATTAGAGAAAGGAGATTAGCATCCTGGAGATCAAGGGCTTGAGAGCCATTTTCATATTACTATTCACTCGTCACACAAAAGATTCCTGAAATTCATCCTAGGGATTCAGCATTTCCAATACCAATACTACTCTTCGGCCTGTCCACTGCCCTAAGAGGTTTTTTCCAAGGTTCTTGCTGTTGTTGCAGTTCACCTCCGCAGGCAAGGAGTGATGATATTTCCATACTTAGACAACTGCCTGATAAGGGCACCAATGCAGCAAGGCGCAATAAACGCCACGCAGACCATAATATCCCTGTTCACGGTCCTAGGGTTGCAAATAAATGTACAAAAGTCTGCACTAGTTCCTGTCCAAAAGTTGGAATTCATAAGGGCTTACCTCGATCGTCTCACAGCAATGTTACCCCAACAACATTTTCTCACTCTTGTCAACTTAATTTCAGTGGTGATGGACAGCCCACAAACATCTACCAGAACATGCTTACAACTATTGGGGCACATGTCTGTGCCCCATCTTTGTTCTAAAATATGCCAGGCTCCACATGAGATGCTTATAGGCTTGGCTTCGAACAGAGTATATACCACACAGATACTCTCTCAACATACGCCTCACAATGTCATGCAGGGTAAAAGACTCACTGACATGGTGGACACGCAACATCTGCTCAGGAGTTCCTTTCTAACCAAAAAAAAAAAAAAAAACTCCAACCATGACAGACGCTTCCCTAGTTGGTTGAGGGGCACATCTACCTGACAATACAATCTAATGCTGCTGGTCCCCTGCAGAGTCCAACCTGCACATAAACTTACTGGAGCTAAGGGCAGTCCGAAATGCACATGAGCACTTTCTCCCTTTAATCAAGAACAATGTCATCAAGATCTTTACGGAAAATATAGCATGCATGTTCTATATAAATTGCCAAGGGGGAGCACGATCATACTCCCTATGTACAGAGGCAATATGCCTTTGGAATTGGTTCATCATGAACAACATAGACGGGGGAGGGATAGCTCAGTGGTTTGAGCATTGGCCTGCTAAACCCTGGGTTAAGAGTTCAGTCCTTGAGGGGGCCATTTAGGGAACTGGGGTAACAATCTGTCTGGGGATTGGTCCTGCTTTGAGCAGGGGGTTGGACTAGATGACCTCCTGAGGTCTCTTCCAACCCTAATCTTCTTTGATTCTTTATCAGCATCCTATGTGTTGGGATGTCAGAATACAATAGCGGATCGACTAAGCAGGAATTTTTCACAAACCCATGAGTGGGAGATGGATCCTGGAATTCTCAAAGCCATATTCAAACTGTAGGAGTTCCCCACCATAAATCTATTTGCGATAGCTCAGAATGCCGAGTGCCCGAATATTGCTCCCGGGCCAGTTTGGGACACTGCTCCCTAGGCGACACACTCCTAAACTGGGAAGTGTCACTGATGTATGCATTTCCCCTAACTCCACTCCTAAGCCAAGTCATTCACAAGATCAGGCAGGACAAATCCAAGATCATTCTCATTGTACCCACATGGCCCAGACAAATGTGGTTCCCATACCTGTGTCAGATGGCAGAGAAACCACCTCATGCGCTTCCCTTAGTGCCTCGCCTTCTATCACAAGATGCGGGCTGCATCGGTCACCCCAACTTTGCAGTACTCCACCTCAAGGCCTGGTTAATTACTTCATGGCTGATGTGGGGGTTGAGAAGACTGTTCTGAGGAAGTGAAAGATATACTATTGAGCAATTGGAGACTAAGCATAAGAGTGACCCCATATATCCAGAAGTGGAAACAGTTCTGCACTTGGTGCCAGGACAAACAGATCTGTCCACAGTTGACCCCACTATCGAGAATCCTTGACAATATACTGGGGCTTAAAAAATCAGGGCTGTCCGCAAGGTCGATCAGAGTTCATTTGGCCTTCACCTCCTTCCATGACAAGGTGGACGGAGTCACTAAATTTGCTCACCTGATGATTAAACACTTCCTTAAAGGCATAGAAAACACTTTCCCCACACTAAGAAACCCTACACCCATGTGGGACCTCAGCCTTGTTCTATGTGTCAAGTATCAGAGGGGTAGCCGTGTTAGTCTGAATCTGTAAAAGCAGCAGAGAATCCTGTGGCACCTTATAGACTAACAGACGTTTTGGATCATGAACTTTCGTGGGTGAATACCCACTTCATCAGATGAATGTACTGGAAATTTCCAGGGGCAGGTATATATGTGCTAGCAAGCAAGCTAGAGATAACGAGGTTAGTTCAATCAGGGAGCCACAGGATTCTCTGCTGCTTGTTCTATGTGGCCTCACAGGAAAACCATTTGAGCCCCTTTCAACTTGCTTCTTGTTGCACTTATCTATGAAGGTGGCTTTCCTCATTGCTATCATGTCCGCAAGACGGGTGGGAGAATTAGGTGCCCTAATGGCATATCCACCTTATACAACGTTCTTTAAGGATAAAGAACGAGGAGTACTTGTGACACCTTAGAAACTAACAAATTTATTTGAGCATAAGCTTTCATGGGCAAAAACCCCCTTCATCAGATGCATGCAGGGGAAAATACAGTAGGAAAATATATATACACAGAGGACATGAATATGTGGATGTTGCCATACTAACTATAACAAGAGTTATCAATTAAGGTGGGCTGTTAGCAGCAGCAAGAAAAAAAACTTTTGTAGTGATAATCAGTGCAGGTGAACGAGCCTCTGATAACGTGGCTGATGTGATTACGTTCTTTGATGGTGTCCCCTGAATAGATATGTGGACAGAGTTGGCAATGGGCTTTGTTGCAAGGATAGGTTCCTGGGTTAGTGTTTTTGTTATGTGGTTTGTGGTTGCTGGTGAGTATTTGCTTCAGGTTGTGGGGCTGTCTGTAAGCAAGGACTGGCCTGTTTTCCTAGATCTGTGAGAGTGAGGGATCGTCCTTCAGGACAGGTTGTAGATCCTTTTTGATGTGTTGGAGAGGTTTTAGTTGGGGGCTGAAAGTGATGGCTAGTGGCATTCTGTTACTTTCTTTGTTGGGCCTGTCCTGTAGTAGGTGACTTCTGGATACTCTTCTGGCTGTGTCAATCTGTTTCTTCACTTGAGCAGGTGGGTATTGTAGTTGTAAGAATGCTTGATAGAGCACTTGTACATGTTTTATATCTGTCTGAAGAGTTGGAGCAAATGCGGTTGTATCTTAGAGCTTGGCTGTAGACAATCAATTGTGTTGTATGGTCTGGTCCGGATGAAAGCTGAAGGCATGTAGGTAAGTATATGGTCAGTAGGTTTCCGGTATAGAGTGGTGGTTGTGACCATCGCATATCAGCACTGTAGTGTCCAGGAAGTGGATCTCTTGTGTGGACTAGTCCAGGCTGTGGTTGATGGTGGGATGGAAATTGTTGAAATCATGGTGGAATTCCTCAAGGGCTTCTTTTCCATGGGTCCAGAAGATGAAGAGGTCATCAGTGTAGCGCAAGTAGAGTAGGGGCGTTAGGGGACGAGAGCTGAGGAAGCGTTGTTCTAAGTCAGCCATAAAAATGTTGGCATACTGTGGGACCATGTGGGTACCCATAGCAGTGCTGCTGACTTGAAGGTATACATTGTCCCCAGTGTGAAATGGTCACAAAGTTCAGCCATCAGGTTTGCTGTGACAATATCGGGGATACTGTTCCTGACAGCTTGTAGTCCATCTTTGTGTCGGATGTTGGTGTAGAGGGCTTCTACATCCACAGTGGCCAGAATGGTGTTTTCTGGAAGATCACCAATGGATTGTAGTTTCCTCAGGAAGTCAGTGGTGTCTTGAAGATTGCTGGGAGTGTAGGGCCCGAGGAGAGAGTATGATTGTACTTAAATTCATACCCAAGGTCGCCTTCCCTTTTCATTTAAGTCAACCCATTTATTTACCTGTATTTTTCCTGAAGCCACATGCTGATGGGAGGAAGGCCTCACTCCACATGCTAGATATTTTCAGAGCATTAGCTTTTTATATAAAAAGAACAAAACATTCAGAAAATCACCTAGACTATTCATTTCCATAACAGAATGCATGATGGGCCAACCCATCTTAAAACAGACTCTATCCAAATGGGTATCTGGATATATCCATTTGTGCTACCAAAACAACAATCTGCAACCCCAGTCCGTGCACGTGCCACCAGAACGTTAGCACTATCTGTGGCCTTTCTAAATAATGTACCTATCATTGACTTTTGCAAAGCAGGTACCTGGATGTCAGCCCATACTTTCACTAAACACTATGTGTTAGAACAACAATCAGCAGCAGATGCTCAGTTTGGACTTATGGTGTTATCCACCATCAATAAACCAACTCCAAAGCCCCTACCCTCCGCTGGGGGGCACTGCTCAATAGTCATCTAAAGTGAAGCACCAGTAGGAAGCACTCCTTGAAGAAGTGTTACTCACCTTGCATAGTAACTGAGGTTCTTCGAAATGGTTGTCCACGTGGGTGCTCCACTCCCGTCTTTCTCCTTCCCTCTACTGTGAAGTTTCTGGCCGATTCTGTGGGGTAGAGAAGGAACTGGGGGACACTGCTGTGGACTGCTATGTAACCGCTCGGAGCGGTGCAAGACTGCTATGGTGCGTGCGTGGCCCAACTGGGCACTGCTACTACAAATCTCCAATTACAAACACAGGGTGCCAAGACAACTAAAATGGAGCACCCAGAGGGACAACCATCTCGAAGAACCTCAGTTACTACACAAGGTGAGTAACCTTGTCTTTCTAGGTAATTGATGAGCCATCTTTATTAAATTTTTGTCACGTCCTTTGCAGTAAATTGGCGATAGTGAGAGTGCTGTGAGTTGGTAGGTGTTACTGTAATAATAAATTACAATTTATCTTCATTTATGCTGCTGCATAGTATAATTTGTAAAATGTAATTAAAAATTGTTTTCTTCAGATTAAATTCAATGCTTGATAGCCCAAGAAGACTGACTGTGGAGAAAATGGCTTCTAAAAGATTTAACCCTCAATATATGATTAGTAAACGTTTGGTAATAAGTATGCCTAATCTACAAGATATTAAACCTCATGATAGTCCTGCTAGGACTTCATCACTCCGAAGATCAGAGACAGAGCATGGTAAGGAAAAATGTATCTAACAAGTACAGTATCTTGTGATATCATGGACCAGGTACTTGGGTTCTCACTCTCCTGATGCCAATCTCCGGTCAGACTGTCAGAAAACAGGGCAGGCAGACCCAAACTGGTGTTATATTCTACAATTAGATTTCACCAAACCAGCAACGAATGTGGATTCCTGGAGCGCTATACTAATTTTACCATAGAGCCATAGACACTCACAGTAGACGCTCACCGTAGACACTCCAGCCTGTAGTACCACTCTTACAAACTGTACTTTATGATGAAAGGTTATTTAAACCAAATTCACTGCACATCAGGTTCTTCCAGTCTTCTGAGGCAAGTCACTTACCCAGGTCAATCAATACTTAGTCACACACCAAAAACAACACCGTAGCCAATCCTTTTATATTTGATCCCTTTTTGCTGGAAAAATCCTGGTTGTGTTACATGTCAGGCAGCTTCATGGCATTTGTTCTCTGTCATCCATCCATCCATCTGAATTGCAGATTCTAGCTTGCACCTTTTGCCAAAGTGCCATGTGAGCTATCTTCAGGGACAACATGCAGACACCTTAGTTTACAATTCCTGTGTTATTTCTAAAGAGCTAACATGTGAGCGTTTCTCAGACCCACAACATGTTTAAGATGCAAACACACAAAAATTTCATAACCCCACACACAAGGTCTTGTACTTAATACAAGATTTATCACAATTTTGCAACAGGACCATATTAGTGTAGATGGTCACCTTCCTTTCTATACAGCATCACACTGACCATGTAAACACAGCGGAAGTCAGGAGATGGTAACCAAACTGTGCATGACGTAGTGACTTGCATCATCCTGAACCTTTGGCTGTTCTGTGCTCAGAATTGTGCTGTCCTGCAACCACCACATGGGACTGAACACCTACTCTAGTGTTGTCATTGTGGGGCTACTTCCTGGACCAGTTACTGTGCCCATTTATCCTTTCCCACCTAGGGCTCAGTTCAGAAATACATTTAAGCAGATGCTTCTGTTCAGCAAAGTCAGTGGGGTTTAAACATGTACCAGAAGTAAAGCATATGCTTAAGTGTCTTGCTGAATAGGGATGGACTACTGAATCAGGGTCTGTGCTGACATCAAGGAGTGTGTGGCGAACAATTTTATTTCTCTCACAGGCATAATATTGCATTACTGGGAGCGCAGGTCACATTTTAGGTTATGCAGGATAAGTTTTTAATTTCTTAAAAAATTCCTTATTTGAAGATACTTGTAGGCTTTCATTCTTCACTTTTATATCGAGAATTTTACTTTTTCTTTTTTAGCTGTAAAATTGTCATCTAAATCAATTAGTACATTCAAGATCCCAGAAATTCACTTTCCTCTGATGAGTCAGTGTGTTCACACCTACTATACAGATTTTATCAATCATCTCACCAGAGCTATAAATATTTTACAACATGATAATTCAGCGTTGCTGGCAAGATATTTCTACCTTCGCGGACTTATTGGTTTGATGCAAGGAAAACTACTGGATGCGCTTTCAGACTTTCAAAATCTATATAAAACAGACATAAGAATTTTCCCTACTGATCTTGTGAGAAAGATGGTGGAAACTATGCCTCCTTCTGAACGTTCCCTAGCAGAGCGCAAACCCGAGTTGAAGAGGTTGATTAGTCAAGTGATGGAAAAACAACGAGAAGTTACAAAAATAGATGACCATGTGAAAAATTTTAAATTACCAAAAACACACATGCAGTTGGACGATTTTGTGAAGCGAATCCAAGAATCTGGGATTGTCAAAGATATAGACACAATACACCGGCTATTTGATGCCTTAACAGTAGGTAAGCAGAAAATATGTTGTGTTAATTAACATCTATTTTTGTTAAGTAAATATTTTTATACTTCTATTGATAAATGATGTAAGTTGCTGTCTAAAGTCTGTTTTTTTTCCCTTTGGCCTTCAGGAAAATATTTTCAAATGTTTCTCAGTGCAGTAAGTGTCTCTGTGTGTGTATTGAATCTGTGTATGTGTCTATGTAGCACAGAACTTTGAAATTCACAGTAAAATGTTTTTGTAATTTTTTGTAAACACATAAGCATTGTTACCACAGTCTATCATTTCCATTATGTTACTCAGTTATGCATGTAGACCCAAACTCACCAAAGTAATAAATGGTGCTATTCATGTGCTTAAAGTTAAGCATGTGCTTAGGTATCTTGCTGAATTGGGGCCTTTGTGTTTACATGCTCCTCATTTTGGTTGTGAAATTTAAGTTCCACAGAAAATGAAACTCCACCTTGTTGGCAATTTTTAATTGGGATAATTGGAGAAGATCTTATTTAGTGCAGTACGTTTGACTAGTTCTACACCAGGTGCTAAATGGTGTCTGTGGTGGTGTCTTCAAACCTGTTCACCATAGTTAGTGGGTGAAGATTTCAGAGTCTTTTTTTGTATTAGCATTTAGTTGTCCAGTGATATGATAGCTCTATCTTGATTTAGATTACAGATTAAAATATAGTCCTATCCTAATCCCCAGCAGATATGTCTGTATGTTAAAACCACTAAAGAGTATCGCAGACAAGCAATCTGTTCAAGAAAGGTCTGGAATTTTAATATCAAGGGCAAAATTTTTCATGAAGCTAACATTAGAGCCTGCATAAGTACCGTGGATTGTTAAAGAAAAGTTCAGGATGATGTGTCCAGGATAATTTCTTTACCTCCTAAATCTGAAACATGAATTTTGTGTTCTGGTTC
The DNA here is from genome assembly GCF_003597395.2 of Chelonoidis abingdonii. NCBI lineage: Eukaryota > Metazoa > Chordata > Testudines > Testudinidae > Chelonoidis > Chelonoidis abingdonii. The sequence goes on from NC_133770.1 coordinate 293,657,734, forward strand.
TCCAGGGTAATAAAGACCAAACTATTTGCAATTTGCTGTGTGTAATAACTAGAACATAATTGTCACATTTATCACATAATCTGGTCACTGTGTGTTAAACATTGACCAAAATAGCAAGAATTTCTACATTTAAAACAATCAGTAGCATATAATTATCTGTTTTAGTTGGAATACTTGGAGTTCAAAAGCAGCCAGTTTTATGAAGCTACAGTTTAAAGTGATTTTTGGGATGTGTGTGTTTTATAAGCTTTTGGTCTGCAGATTAATGATTATTATTATCAATTCTATTCTTATCCACTATACAGGAAATATATGATTTAATAATGTTCAAGAGAATAAAGAGCTAGAAAATACTAATGAAGAGTATCAGATTTAGCAGAGGAGTAAGAATTCCTTTATGTGGGCTGCTTGAGCTTGTGGAAATAAGAGAGGCTGTGCAGCTATTTACTTCCTCCCTGGGGCGGGTGGGGAGAGAACCAAATGGATGGACAGAGGCCCATGGTATAAACTAGCAGCAAAGTACTTCCCCCGTCCCCCACCCCCCAAGGACAAAGAGAAAGCAGGGGAGGAATTCTCACTTTGAAATGTCTCCTGGGGTTACCCTTGGCAGCTTATACACCAACCGTTGCTCAGGGCTTGGGCACAATCTAACCCTTAGTATCCTCAAAATATATTTTAAATTCATATAATGGCTTCATATAATAAATAACTTTTTAAAAAACTTTTAAGGACACCAGAAACAAATTGACCCTGAAACATTCAAAGATTTCTACAACTACTGGAAGGAAACAGAAGCAGAGGCTCAAGAGGTTAATTTGCCGCACACTGTACTAGAGCATTTAGATACAAATGAATGTGTCTACAAGTTATCCTGCTCAGTTAAAACTAATTATGGAGTAGGAAAAATAGCAATGACCCAGAAGCGCTTGTTCCTTTTGACTGAAGGAAGGCCTGGCTATGTTGAGATCACAACTTTCAGGAATATAGAGGTGAGCATGAAGTAATTAGTTGTTGCCATTTGTTACATGATTGTGAGCAAGAATATGCAAGACTCCATCCAGGTAGCACAGCCTCTCTCTCAAGCTGAGACATTTCATGAATGTTATACAAGAGAAAGAACTATGATGGTAGGGAATGTATCTTTAAAAAATCACTAATTCTATCCATGGCTACAACCAAAGTTTGAGGTATTTCTCAGTGCCTGTTGGCCCCGCTAGTGGATCAGTACCCAATAGGGTAGGTGCTGTACAGACCTATAGAAAAAAGGCAGTTGTCCAAAGAGCTTGTAGTCTGGATTTATGAAAAGACACACGTGTCTGAAAAAACAAATTGGGGCTAAGAAGTGAAAATGGATGTGGTTAACAGTAAAATGAGCACATTTTGTACAATCAGAAGTAGTCTTAGCTCACCCCCTGTTTAGCAATATACCTAAACATAAATGGTCCTTCAAACGTTTATGAGAACTAAAAGCTGATTAGAGACCCTGTCCGGGTGTTTGTGTATGTCAACCCAAGAGAATTAGTTTTGGCTAGGAATGTTAGAAGTTGTCATGCTTAATGAATACTGCACCTTGTCTGTGATTCTTCCTTACTGGCTTCTTTGTTTCTCTGCATTTACAGGATGTTAAAAGTACTACTGTAGCTTTCCTTCTTCTGAGAATACCCACTCTGAGGATTAAGTCCGTGTCCAAAAAGGAAGTCTTTGAAGCTAACCTTAAGACGGAGTGTGATCTTTGGCACTTGATGGTGAAAGAGATGTGGGCTGGGAAGAAAATGGCAGATGATCACAAGGTATAAATATTACTTTGCTTGTTGAGCTATTTGTAATCACTATTTATAAATGTTTCTGTTCCTCGTGTACTTTGGAGTTCACATAAAAACCTGGAAATGAATTTTCCGCTTTTCCGCAAAGAATGAATAAAAGAGCACAGGGAGGACTCGTATGGCAAAAAAAAATAAAATGAAGATTTACTAAAACATGATTCTGTTTATTACTATAGTACTTACTGAAATACTATAATTTAATTTAAGAAGAAATAATTTAAAATCTGGTTGTCAAAATAAATGTGCAAAGTAAGTTTTTGTCACATGTCAGCCTTTCGGTTTTTTGTTTGACCTTTCTCCCCCACACCTCTTTTTTTTTTTTTTTTTTTTTATTTAAAATAAAAAAGTCAGTGTGAAATGGAGGCCTTACTAGAAAATTTTCCTCATTTTGCTTGGCACATTATTATGAAAGGTCACATGGTGAGAGGATTTTTACCACGCCTGGACATGTGGTCCTGAATCCTGTGAGTAGATGGGCTAACACGGATTCCTGCACCACAGAGATCCCACGGAGAAGGTTTATATAAACAGAATACTCATCCAATCCAAAGATGTTGACGGTAATCCAGGAACAAATAGATCACTTACCTATGTTGGAGAAATAGAGAAGCTACAGGACAGGAATGATTACATGGCACATTTAATATTCTTTGTAGTCCCAAAGAAACTAGGCAACTCAAGAGCAGTCCTGTGTCTTTATTTCTGAATATCTGTTTAGGGGTTTTATTCAGAATTTAAATAAATGTCAGTTCCACAGTAGCTGTAAAGCTAGCTAAAAAGCTTTCCAATGTAAGTTCATACTGCACTCTTCTAGAAAGATGTCCATATTTTGGGCAGAAAAAAACTTGTCTATTAAGAAGACATATGCAAAGTGGTCACCTGGTCTAAACTTTATACATTCACCATAGCACTGCAGGCTGGACCTTGTGGCTAGAGCTGATGCTGCCTTCAGCAGAAGGATCTTGTATACTGTAGTACGTGAGCCACACATACTGACATGCCAAAATTCATAAATACTTTTTTCCCCAAGTATTTTCTCTATTTACTTGCTTTATTTTACTGCTGACAAAGGCACAGTCCTGTGCACCATTTAGCACGCTGGGGGCTGAGAATGGGAAATGTTATTTTACCATACCTACTGATTTTCCTTTCTTAGAAGTCTTGGACACTCGTCCAATTCCTGCCTAAAAATATGTGATGGAGTGTCATGTCCCTCTTGTACATGGTAGGTTGAAGGGCTGCTACTAGCAGGTCAGGCTCTTGTATTAGACGTGGACTGGCTGCAGATTTTCCTTTATTGAAAAAAGAGAGAGATGCAGGAAATGTCTTTTCATAAGATCCTTTAATGCACTGCTGGCTCTAGCTATTACCGGCTCAGGTAAAGTATGTTACACATGGCACAATCTACATTAGAGTACAACTTAGTATTCCATTAAGTGGGTGATGGCACCAGAAAAGTGGAAAATGGTGTATCTGGTAAGGTTGGGTTAGATTTCAAAGTTGTTTTTATCTAAATTTAACAGTGGAAATCAGTGTCTGTGCAGCTCTTGAATTGTTCTTCTGGGATGGGTATATTCAAGTTCGTATAGGTTCCTGCTCCGCTCTCATTACTGTAGTATATGAGCACTATCCAGTGCCTAACGCCACATAAACATCTATCCTGTATGCATGCGCACGCATGCGTGCACACCCCTGTATGTTTGTTAGAGAAGGTTTGTGGGAGTTCACTCCACAATCTTGGGCCAGCCCCTGAGAAAGCTCTGCTTGTTCAGACACTTTTGTAGAACATTACATTGTGCCAGAGGAACGAAGTTGTTGACCACAGATTCTGTCTTGGAGCTATAGTCACTCTTTTAGCTATCCTGGCCCAGGTCACTGAAGCACTGAGTGCCTTGAAGTTATTCTGTGGGATACCAGTGCAGGGAGCAGAGGATAGGTGTGATGAGCTTGTGGTAGTCAGTGTTGCTGAAGAGATGTGTTGCAGCGTTCTGCACCAGTTAGTTTTCTAAGCTCTGAAGACTTCAAGACCAGGTATATTGCTTTGCTTGTGGCTCTCCAGCTGAGGAGGTGACTAAGCTGTGAAAAGCTGAAGCATGGTCATTGTTCGCCAGGATGGTCTCTCTTAACCAAATGGAGATGGTAGAAAATGTTACTTTCAGATGCTGGTATGTGAGAGCTTGGACTCAGTGAAGAATCCAAGAGTACTCCTAAATTATGGTGTAAACAGACCAATTGCAGGTATGTACCTTCAACCAAATGAGACTGTATGATGGCTGCCAACTCTTCAAAATGCTTTCTTCTGTCCACCAGCATCACCTCTGTCTTGCTTGGGTACAGCTTCAACCAACTGTTCTTGATCCACGAGCTGATCTTGCCCAAGCACTGGCCTATCATGATGGTAGTGGTATGGTCATATGTGGTGAAGGATTAATGGAGCTGTGTCATCTGAATATTGTTGCCGCTTGAGTCCATGTCAGCTGACCAGTTCGCCTAGTGGCTGCATGGAGATGTTGAATAGGACTAGAGAGAGAATTGATCCTTGTGGGACTCCACAAATGAGGTGGCTAGTGGTGGAGTCGCACTCTTCTGTCACTACTCTTGGGTGCATCCCTCCAGGAAGGATTCTCAAACCATTTTAGCACATTATCTTGGACCCCTGCCACCTCTCTCAGGTGAGATAGCAGAATCTTACGGTCAACAGTTGAAAGCTGCAGGGGAGCGCCCAAAGGATGAGAGTGGATGTCTCGTCTATCCACTGATAGCAGCTGACCATCCATCAGTGCCACTAAAACGGTTTTTTAGATCCATGTCCTTGCCTGAATCCAGATTGAGCCAGGTATAGAACAGCTGCAATTAAATGAGTTTGAATTTGGCCTTTTGAGTAGCTTCTCTATGAGCTTGCTCAGGAACAGAATGGTTGACGCTGGGCAGTAGTTTGCTGGAACTGATCTGGCTTAGACACCTGATGCTGCTATAGGCATAGGGGTACTTCTAATAATATATTGAGAGATCCCTGTTGTGAGTATAGAAGATGGGACTGTGTAAGAAAAACGATTACTAGATGAGCTAAAATCAGATTTTTCATTTTTAGGATCCTCAATATATTCAACAAGCCCTGACCAATGTCCTCCTGATGGATGCTGTAGTTGGTGCACTGCATTCCTCCAAAACCATTTATGCTGCTTCCAAACTATCTTACTTCGACAAGATGAAAAATGAAGGTCAGTTATATAGGCTTCAGGGGTGCACTTGCCATTATAATTAAGTCTGCTTCAACTTTTTCTGAACCCTGTGTTGCAAAGGGTTGTGTCTAAGAAGCTGAAGTTTGATATACTGTGCAAGTTGTTGGCCCAGATGCATTCTTTCAAGTCATTTTATAGAGTATTTTCTCACAAGGTATTGTTCTAAATTCAGATTAAAAGTGTTTAACACTTTAATCTTATAATCTGAATAAATGATACAGGTTTATTCTAAAATTCATGAGTTTTATATAATTTGAGGCTTAAATTTTTACAGTTTTGTAAATTGTACAATATCTTTGTTTCAGTGCCCATGATGGTCCCAAAAACTACATCAGAAACACTAAAGCATAAGATTAATCCCTCAGTTGGCGAGACTTTTCCACAAGCAGTAGACGTCTTGCTCTATACACCAGGTACGTGATATAGTTAATGCTTGAAATTCATCCACTTTAAATTAGATGCAAAGCTTAAAATCACCTGCTGCTATAACTTGTGGAGGAAGTAGCCTGATGTTGCTGCTGTTATGGTGTGTTTTGTGTATCTATATAAAATATTGCACACAAAAAACATGTTAAAAGAATATTAAGGTTGGAAGATCAAGTACTAAAAAGTTAGGGAATGCCAAAATTAAGGTTGCCTGTGAAACCTTAATTTACCCCTGTGGTGGCTATGCATAATAATATAGTCTTTAATCACATGATCACATACTACTTTTTCCATAGCATTCCTGCCTGACTGAATGCACATGATAGTGGATGGTGCTTACTTAATTGGAGCCATTCAATATTTTGTTTTATCCATATTGTTCAGTGTATAACCTTATTTACTGCACTACTTAAAACCTGCTCTGAAGACAGAATTATTAATTTCCTCATTGGGCTTTTCTATGGTGCTCATCACTAGACAATCTGAATGCTTCACAGATATTAATGATTTTACTTTCACAACATTCCTATGAGATGAAAGAGTATTATTATCCCCATTTTACAGATGGTGAATTGACACAGATATTAAGGATAAAAGTATCCACTAATTTTGGGTGCCCAGTTTGAGACACCTATAACCTGATTTTTCAGAGTACTATTAGTCTAGCTTCAACTTCCAGTCATTGAAGCATGTTATACCTGTCTCTGCTAGATAGAAGAGCCCAGTATTAAATAATTTTCCCCTTGTAAACACTTATAGACTGTAATCAAGTCACCCCTTAACCTTTTTTAAGCTAAACAGATTGAGCTTGAGTCTGTCATAAAGCACATTTTGTAATCCTCTGGTCCATTCTCATGGCTCTTCTCTGAACCTTCTCCAATTTATCAACATCCTTCTTGACTTGTGAACATCAGAAATGGACACAGTATTCTTGCAATAGTCATGCCAGTCCCAAATAGAGGTAAAATAACCTCTCTGCTCCTACTTGAGATCCCCCTGTTTATGCATCTAAGGATTGCATTAGCCCTTTTGGCCACAGCATTGCACTGAGAGCTCATGTTCAGTTAATTCTCCCACATTTTTTTTCAGACTGCTCCTTAGGCTAGAGTTTCCCTTCATGTAAATATGACTTACATTCTTTGTGCCTAGATGTATATATTTACATTTGGCCATGTTAAAATGCATATTGTTTGTTTTGCGCTTAGTTTACCAAGCAATCCAGATCACTCTCTATCAGTGTCCTGTCCTCTTCCTTATTTCTCACTTCCCCTAGTTTTGTCATCTGCAAACTTCATTAGTGATGATTTTATGTTTTGTTCCAGGTCATTGATGATAATGTTAAATAGTGTAGGGCTAAGAACTGATCCCTGCAGGACTTCACTAGAGACACACCTAGTCAATAACGATTCCCCGTTTTGAAACCTATCAATTAACCAGCTTTTAATCCATTTAATGTGTACCATGTTAACTGTCATTTTAGTTTTTTAATCAGACTGTCATGCTGTTACCCAGGGTTCTTTCAACCCAAAGCTCTTGGTCACCAGATTTTTTTCCTTAACTTCATTCTTGGAAATGGCTGTACCATTTTGGCTGAAATTTTTCAGACATATTCAGCCTGAGGCAGGCACCCAGCATGGCAAATTTCAGCCCAAACACTTTGACAAAGTTATGAGCAACTGAAAGAGTGTCTTGTAATAGGAAGGGTCAAGCAACCTTAATAATAGGTGGTGCAAGCACCTCAGCATATAATAAAAAAAATTACCTATCCCCCCACCTCTAAATGCAGTTGCCATAAATTTAAAAATACAGTCCTCCTAAAAGACTAAATCAGCACCACCTTCTCATTCTTGATTAAAGAAATCCAGAAAACAACTCAAAGATGATTTCATACCCAGGTTATATTCCACTTTTTCCACAAATCCTAGCCTTTGTAGGGCCTGTGCGCTTCACAGTCTGGTTAATGGGCCTTGCAGCTTGTCATGAGAGTCAGCAAACTCAGGCTATTTGAAACCAGAAGAGAGAATAAGTTCCAAAGTTAAGGGCACCCTCTGTTTTATACTGAGGAGGTTCCAACTGGAGCTGTTTTTGCCTGCAGATGTAGCAGTGCAATGCAAGGAAAGAAGCATTCTTGCAAGTAGGTGGCTCCCAGGCCTTTTAGAGGTTTGTAGGTCAAAACGTAACACCTTACATTTTACCCAAAACCCAACAGCCGGCCAGTGTATTATCTGTTAAGTATATTGCAGTAGCACCCAGATGCCCCAGTTGGGGATCAGGGCTCTAGCATGCTAGGCATGTTACAAATATACAGCAAAAAGATGGTCCATGCTCTGAAGAGCTTACAAGTCTGAGATGCGAAACAGGTGCACTCAATAAACAGACATGGAGGAGCACGAGGTACAGTGGGATGATTATAATCAGCATGATATGAAGTGCTTGCAACTCAGTAGCTACCTAATGTAGGTTCTGGGGCACTAATATCATGTGCCACCAGGAAGATATACTGCTTAATAATGTCTCCAAATGTAGCTAAGAGTACTGTTTGTTTCTCTTTTCCCCCCCCCAATAATAGGGCACCTCGATGCAGGAGATAGAATTGAAGATGCCCGTCCAAAGTTATGGTGTGCTTTAAGTGAGGGGAGGGTAATTGTGTTTGATGCATCTACCTGGACTATTCAGCAACACTGTTTTAAAGTGGGCAGCTCTAAGCTGGTGAGTGAGACTAGTCTTGTTGTTATGTTATTATTTATTTGTATTACCATAGTGCTTAGGAGCCTTGGTCATGTATCAGGGACCCTACTGTGCCAGACATTGTACAAATATAGAGCAAAAATATGGTGTCTGCCACAAAGAGCTTACAATCAAAGTATAAAACAAGCTACAACAGATAGATACAGACAGATGGGGGGAGTACAAGGAAACAATGGGAAAATATAGGTCAGCATGATAGGCAGTAGTCTCAGTACACCAGCAGCCTACCAGTTAAAGGCATTATGGCAAAGGAAACTTTTAAGGAGGGTTTTGAAGATGGATAATGAGGTAGCTTTGTGGAGGTTTAGAAGGAGCTTCTCTCAAGTGAGGGGCAGCACGAGCAAAAGCACAAATATGTTTGGATATTTAAAAAGTGGGTGATGGAGGCTGGTATTGTGGGCTGACTGGAAGTTGGGAATTTACCTCCTGAGGTCCCTTCCAACCCTGATACTGTATGATTCTATGATAGTGAATGAAAGGTGATGGGTGGGGATACGCTGGGAAGGGGCTTGAAAGAGAAGACAAACAGCTTATGTATAAGGTGATAGAGAAGAGGGAGCCAGTGGAGGAAACAGTAAGAAGGATAACATGGTCAAAGTGACAAGCTAGGAGATGATCGTCACGGCAGTATTTTGAATGGGTCTGAGTGGGGCAAGATTGCATTGTCAAGTCCAGAGAGAAGGAAGTTGAGGTAATACAGATGTGAGAGATTGAGAGCCTGGATGAGAGTTTTAGCTGTATGCATGGTTAGGAAAGGCTGTGTCTTAAAGATGTTATGCGGAAGGAGACGTCAGGATTTAAACATAGCCTGGGTGTGAGGATCTAGAAAGAAGTCAGAGCTGAAGAAGACACCCTGGCTATGAGCCTGTGTGACAGGCAGGTTGGTGGGAGGGAGTGAGGGGCTGTTTGCAGTGACTGAGAAAGGGGTGGGGAGGAAAGTCATAGAATCATAGACTATCAAGGTTGGAAGGGACCTCAGGAGGTCATCTAGTCCAACCCCCTGCTCAAAGCAGGACCAATCCCCAGACAGATTTTTACCCCTAAATGGCCCTCTCAAGGATTGAACTCACAACCCTGGGTTTAGCAGGCCAATGCTCAAACCATTGAGGGAGAGGAAAGGTAAGTCAAGGATAGGGGGACAATCATTTTGTCAGGTTTCTCTTGGAAGAAATTAGAGAAATCATGTGCATAGAGAGAAGTGGAGGCAAGAGGTGAAGTGGGTTTGGTGAGTGAGTCAGACATGGCAAAAAGATAGCTGAGGTTGCAGGCATGGTACTCAGGTAAGTTGTAGAAGCAGAGCTGTTTAATTAGAACAGTGGTTTTCAGCCCATCGTTCGCAGACGCTTGAGGGGCCGTGGACTATGCCGAAGATTTCCAAAGGAATCTGTGCCTCTATTCAAAATTTGTAGGAGTCTTCAGATGAAAAAAGGTTGAAAACCACTGAACTAGTAAGATGAGAGAAGTGAAGGAGGAGAGAACAAATGTAGAGTTAAGGATGGCAGCCAGGTCATTGGATTTCCATCAGAGACACTCCGCAGTGCGAGACCAGGAGCAGCGGAAGCAGGTGTGGAGGATAATCCAGGGCTGAGGTATTGGTGGATTGGGAGATGGGAGAGGGGCAAAAGAGGTGAAGCTTGGAGGGAGTCAACAACTATCAGTGGAACTAAAGGAAGAGAGGGCTGAGAGCAGACAAGAAGTCATCAGTGCTGCTGGGCTGGAAGACACAGAGAGGCTGCCTGCGGAGCTGATGGGCAATGTGGAAAGAAACCAGGCGATGGTCTGAGAGGGGGAATTCATCAATAGAGAGACTAGAGAGAGCATTGCTTGGTGAAGACCAAGTCAAGTGAACAGCCCTTGTGACTGGGAGAGTTGATCCAGAACTACTGATCAAAGGAAGAGGTGAGGTACAGCTAAGAGGTCATGTGAGTCATCAGCATGGAATTTGAAGTCACCAAGGATGAGTGGGAGGTAGCAAGGCAAGGAAGAGAGAGTGTCAGGAGACTGAATCGAAAGGAAGGATGATGCGAGGAGTTCAGTGGATGGTAATGACAGCAGCGTGAAGCAGGCAGAGAAGGTGCAGATGCAGTGCTGTGAAGAAAAGCCTGGGAAGGGGAGGCTGGGTGGGGCTGAAACCAGCAAGAATGGAGAAGCACAGCACACCACAGTCTGACCAAGGATGGTGTGTGTGAAAAGAGGAGACACCTCCCTCAGAAAGGACAGCTGCATAGGCTGTGTTTGATGAAGGGATCCAGGAGCTGGAGGGAGCGAGTTATTAAGAGGCTGTGGATGGCTGAGATATTTTGAGAGATGGGGTAGGTATTAATGTGGGAAATAAGAAGTACATTATTTCAGAACACCCTGTGTTTAAAATACTGCTGCTGCTATTTCTAGTTCAAAAATTAAATGAATGTTTCACTTCTTCTAATTTGAGAGAAATATATTTCATACAAATGGAAGAGCGTCTCTTATGTAGGAAAGAAATGTGTAAATACCATGAGGTTCTGTAGTGTTTTTCATCTGAAGACCTCATAGAGTTTTACATTATATTTTAAGCCCCAAAACGCTCCTTTGAGATAGGTATCAGTAAGTATTATTAAGCCTACTTCTTTGAAGGATAAACTGAGCCATAGCGATGACATCATTTATCTTCAGTCATACAGCCTTGACAGAGCCAAGAAAGAACTGAAGAATTTTGATTCTTGCTCTGACTTTGGCCACTAGAAAAGCTCTCTTTGTATAGCACAGTGCTCTCAACCAGGGGTACGTGTACCCCCGGAAGACCTCTGCGTATCCCCAGAGGTACATCAACTCATCTAGTTACTTGCCTAGTTTTACAACAGGCTACATAAAAAGCACTAGAAAAGTTGGTACAAACTAAAATTTCATACAGACAATGATTTGTTTATACTGCTCTATGTACTATACACAAAAATGTAAGTACAATATTTATATTCCAATTCATTTATTTTATAATTATGATAAAAATGACAGTCAGCAATTTTTCAGTAATAGTGTGCTGTGACACTTCTGTATTTTTGTGTCTGATTTTGTAAGCAGGTAGTTCTTAAGTGAGGTGAAATTTGGGGGTATGCAAGACAAATCACTCTTGAAAGGGGTACAGTAGTCTGGAAAGGTTGGGAACCACTGATATAACATGATTGTGTACTTCTTTCAAGAGTGATAGCCTTCTGTACTGAATTTTTAAAAGAAATCTTGCACTTTTTTTTCCCTTTTAGACTTGTATGGTAATGGTAGAGCAGAGCCAAGTATGGATCGGTTCTCAAGATGCTATTATTTATATTATCAACACCCATAGTATGTCTTGCAATAAGCAACTAAATGACCACCGCGCTCATATTACGGACATCATTGTAGAGAACAGGTACAGTGTATCCAGGTAAATTTGATTACAAAGTTCCATTTTTTTGAAATATACATACCAGCTAACATGGGAGGCTTTCTTGGTACTGGAGTTTGTGAAGCTGGACAAATGTCTAATATTAGAGAATTTTAAACAAGATAATGTGTTTATTTCTTCTAATCGCTAATCAACATCTAGACTAAATTTAACCTTAAGAGAAATCGTGCAATTATATGTAAGGTCCATATAAAACAGTCAATTGCAAGATACTATATTTAACCTTCTGTATAGGTAGCCCAATGTAGCTGATGTGATCAGTTTCACAATGACATCTTATTTCCAGAATAGTTCTGCTTTCCTGAGACAGAGGTGAGACCAAAGGGGAGTTGCAGGCAACCAGTGATAAATTGCACACTGAAGCTTCTTAAAGATCATTCCATTTTTGCTTTGACCACACAATAGATTCATCATACTTTTACAACCCAGTTCTGGATTTATTTTTCTTTATACAAAAGTGAACGGAACAAGGAAAATAAATTAAAATACACTGTATGATTCTTTTTAAAATTAACAATGCAGAAGTGCACGTGCCAAACCTAACTTTTGCTGCCAAAGCCACCCTCTCCCTGCCACCTGCTGTGATTCCCTTCCAGTTTACTGCCCTGGTGCTTGGGGACTACTCCTGTGCTACTGTCCTGTAGACTTTAATGCACACTCCGTTGTGGCTCACTGATGTATTTTAATATAATATTTCTACTACTTTTGGAAATAAAGATCTCTGCTTTGACTTGACATTAATGTTTGTTGTGATGGGAGACCTATTAACAACATTGTCTTCCTTATATGAGCCCTCAGTTCTGGATTTGATTGTACACCATTCCATTTTTAATTTTGCTTTTTTTTTTTTTTACACGAACAGCGAAGCCTATTCATGCAGTTTAGATGGGACAGTGATTGCTTGGAACATTAACACTTTGAAAGTAAACCGTAGACTTCAACTGCCCTGCAAAGATCTTTTTTCTGTCAAACTCCATGACAACCATCTTTGGTGCTGTAAGTTTTTCATGGCTCAGATATTGGAATTTTTTTTAAAAAGTTTATGCACGTTATGTCACTTTAATGTAAAGAACAGCCACTTCTTTTATTTTTGTATGATTAACCAGTTCTCTTCATCCATCCATCCATCCATCCATCCATCCATCCATCCATCTCCATTCAGGCTGTTTAAATAGTAAAGAGTAGTCCTATTGAGTTTGTTGGGACTATTATTATTGTGCTTTAAATTAAGCATTTTGCCTGATCAGGGTCTTACATATATCCTCTTGTGATAGCAAGAAGTCTCACCTAGGATAAAATTGCTAGGATAAAATTGCTGGGTTACAGTTATTGCATGGGAGGATGAGAGTTGCCTCTGAATGGCCATGTCTCATCTGGATTGAACATTTGTTCAGGGATGTTGCATTCGCTGCAGGATATGACATCTAGGTGCATCACGCTTTGGTCTCACCTGAAGATGCCTGTGAATTGGCATGGGAACCCTTAAAAGAGAAGTTCTTTTAAGTCTGTGGGATCTAGTGGTAATAGTATCCGAAGTTGTGGGTCTGTGTTTGAGCACTTTAACTACTTCCAAGTGTTCTGCCATCCTGTTTGTAGGAGCTGAGTAGGATATGCTAAGGCTTCAGTGCCAGAGTAAAAGGTTCCTCAGTAAGGCATCTTTTCCAAGTACAAGTTGTCATGGTGTGTTTTAGGAAAGATACTACGGGTGACCCCACAGTTCTGCATGTACACATTTACTTCTGCCTAGCTTTCCAAGGTTTTGTAGGGAAATAAGAAGTCAGTACTTTGACGACTAACCTCGTATTTTTACTATTGAAGGTACAGGAAGTGGTATACTTGTAGTGACAGCTAATGGGTCTCCTTGGCAAGAAATGAAGATTGAAGAGAATCTGAAGGATGTTTGTTCGCGTTTTCTCTGTTTCCAGCTGTTTCCTGAGGTATTAAATTTTAGGCTGGTAATTTGTCTAATAGGAAGCCTCTGCTTTATAAACAGTGCTGTACAATTATTTCTTAGGATATGTTTGCGAGTACACTGGTAAGATGGGTCATATTCTTTCTGTGCTTTAGGGGGACCAAGTATGGATGTCATGTTCAGGAAGTAGTGACCTGTATATTTGGAATGCAACAGATCTCTCCAGAGCGCCTCAAAAGATTCATCTTCAAGACTGTTCTGAGATAACCTGTATGATAAAAGTAAAAAGTCAGGTAGAATACATTCTGTTACTTTAATATTTTTATTTGTTGCCCGTTTCCTAGGTGTAATGCACTTTGTGTTTACAGCACTGTCATCAGTTGAGTTGTGTTGTTGTGCGCTTGCCGCACGCATTGGTCTGAGACATGGGTAACCCTGAGCTAATAGCAGCCTAACATAATTGACCATCTAGTATTCAAACATATAAGCAAGGCCAGAAGCCTCATCCATGATTAAATGCATGATGACTTTGTTAGTCATTGACCTTTTCACTAAACAATATGAACCAAGGATTAGGTCCCCTGACATTTAACGCCTTATGCTCCAATGATAAAGCCCAAGGAGAGACTAGTGGAAAAATAATAAATGCTGATTAGCTGGCCTGCGTCTGGAAGATGGTCTCTTCCTATCTAACCATCATGTGCCCACCCTAACAGGGTTAAAGGACCTGAGCAGTTCCCTCATATCACCATCTTCTGGGCGTGTCACTCAGCCCTCTCAATCACAATATACCAGTCACTTTCAGAGGTCTGCGGCTGGTGCAAGTGAGGCCACTGTTTTTGGTCGGGGCAAAGGTCATTTCCATAAATATTAGCAAAAATATTCCACAGTGAGATGGTGACAGTAACTCCAGACCCTTCTGAAATAATCCCAGTCAGACTCCCCAGCCCGTCTCCCCCGAAATGTACGATCACTTCATAAAGCATCCTGTGGAGTTGGGAAGCTGCTTTGCCACTGAGGCTAGGTTGGTGAGCCAGGACCTAATGGGAAAACAGAGAAAGGTACTGTAGAAACAGAATTCCACAAGCTATGGGATACCCAACCAGCCTGTAAATTAAAGGATTACTCAGAAACCCAGAGCCCTCTTCTGCTCCATCTGCAGCGTCATCCCTCTTCCCCTCCACTCATTCATAGCCCAGTAACACCGTACATAACATTGTCCAACTCCCTTATTCAAAAACAAAAAATCAGCAAACATTCCTGAGCTTCCGATCTCCCCGGTTTGAACATTAAATACTCCTGTCTTTAAGCCTGCCAGCGATGCAGCATCTTGGCTCTTTCTCCCCTAGGCTAGGACAGGGCCAATGGTAAGAGCTATAATACCCACATATCCCTGCTGTAAACAAGAAACAGCATTTACTGGAGTTGCCAGGCTGGGCCAGAGTGGCTGCCTGGCAACGACAGAAGATGATAGTGTTACAGCTGTCAGCTACAGGTTTACTTCTAAATTAATTTAATTAAAATCAGACAATTTACTATATGATTTCCTTATTTTAGCAAGAAAGCAAAGACAAATAATTTTACCCATTTTGTCATTCTTAAATATGCTTCTTTCTAGTTAGCAACCCTTATTAAAAATGTAATTAGTGGCTATACATCCTGTATAGAAACATGCAAACCATTGGCTCCAACAGGTAGCTTTGAGAGATCTTGGGTTTTATCGTTTTCAAACATGACCAGAATACCACTGACTGCACGTTTTAGGGGCATGTAAAACAACTCCTTTGTCGAAACAGCTTAGGCTGTATCTTTGAACAGAAGTGGAATGTAATGCATTAAAAATGTATTCTGCTTTTCAGATCTGGATTGGCAGCAGAGGAATATCCCAGGGCAAAACCAGGGGAAAGATCTATGTGATAGATGCTGAAAAGAAAACTGTGGAGAAGGAGTTGGTGGGCCATGCTGATACGGTGAAGGCACTGTGCTCTGCAGAGGACAGATATGTTCTTAGTGGTTCTGGAAGGGAAGAAGGGAAGATTGCTATTTGGAAGGTTGAATAGATTTAAGTGTTCCAAGTGTGTGTAAATACCATTGTTGGAAAAACTTACCAGTTTGGATTTTGTTACTCCAACTTCACCCTTTAGATGTCTTTAACAATGCATCAGTGTTATTTTTAATTTATTAGTATCATTATTTCAGTGGTAACTACATTATTGTAGTATTTAGAAACAAAAGGGAATTTCTGTTTGCACCCTGTCATGATCAGCCACGATCTGCACACTCAGTAAGGAACTGGAAGACTGAGTAGAGCGATCACTAGATTTTTAAACCTTGGAGATTACATTTACAAACATTGTCCATAATCTCGACCTTTCATGATAAAATTCTTTGCTAAGGTAATTTGACTTCAGTGAAGCTGAACCAGCAGAGAGTATTGCTCAATAATTCAGTTTGAGCTAGTTCTTAAAGATACATAAGTATCGTCCTACAAAATAATTAATTTTGATATCTTGACAGCTGGAAATGTTTGTTTGGAAAAATATGAAATTTGACTGATCTATCACGGGTGATAGAATTACAGTAAATTCTAAACTGGCAGTCCGATTAACACAAGGATGACTTTCCATTCCTGCTGTATCTGTATTTATGGGGCATTATATAAAATGCTGACTTTCCCTAATAGCACTTGTAGTGTGCTGGTGTACCAAGATATTTGGCTATTCCTAGTTATGGCAACTTTAAGAAGTAAGCATTCCTTTAAAAAACAAGTGTAGAATATTTGGGACCTGCCAAGTTCTTAGGAATGGAACCAGTGCTGCAGTAGCTCTGTCTTTGGCAAATTTAATTTCAATACATTATATGCTTGCTAGTGGCAGCAACATTTGTTGGAGCTATGCAAACAAACCCTACCCCAATACCACTCCATTAACTGGGACTGCCCAGCCAGCTTAGCCTGTTATGACGACTTGGCCCAAAAGACCCTCTGTAATTTAGATTCCCTGCACCAGACATGCAATAACGATTTCTGAATGTCCTTGAACCCTAGCCAATGGGCAAGTGCCTTGCAAGTCAAAAAAAAAAAAATCTAATGTTGATCTACAATTATGGCTGATTGGCAGAAAAAAAATTATATTTTGTCCATACTTGTCTCCCGGAGCCATAGAGGCTGACATGTTTTGGGACTGTCCCAGGATACAATCCTTTTGGCTGCCGGAGGATTAATACGATATTGGATACCTCCATAAAAATGACTTCCAAGAGCTGCGTTTTGGGATATAGCCCATTTTCTTGGAAACATCCCAGCTTCACAGAATGCTTGGCTTTCCAGAGCACTGCTAGTAGACAAATGACTGATACTGCTTAGCTGGAAGAGCAGACTGCATCCAGGGGTAGCAGCCTGGCACACAGACTTTGCTGACCGGGCAGCTAAAGAGTGGGTAATGTTTTGGAGAGGCGGGACCTCTGACAAATTTGAAAAGATTTGGTCTGACTTTTTAGAAACCCGATGGAAACAGATGTTGCTCTCCTTTTCATTCCCCGTCCTGCCTTTCCTTTCCCTCCCTTTCCACGCCTTTACTTTTTTGTTTTTTGCTTTTGTTGCTCCCTTATTTTGGGAGGGCAGGGGGGGCGACAATTGCAATAAAATATAACTAGAGGAATAAAACACAAAAAGGACTGCCATTATTTAGCTCAGAACATACCTAAGAAAATAATTCAGCTTATTTTTAAGTTACATGAAGGCACCATATGGTATCACACAGATAATGTGAAATATTTGAAAGTAAATGCCATTGTACTGTGGTCTGGTGTTCCATTTGGCTTATGCTTCCTAGTAACTTCCTTTCAGGAAATGTGTGAGTTGGAGAACTATACATATGTGCAGAATAGTTGTCTATATCAATGCAGGATAAAGTGGA
This sequence comes from Chelonoidis abingdonii, assembly GCF_003597395.2. Classification (NCBI taxonomy): domain Eukaryota; kingdom Metazoa; phylum Chordata; order Testudines; family Testudinidae; genus Chelonoidis; species Chelonoidis abingdonii. Next base: position 293,675,220 of record NC_133770.1, read on the forward strand.
ATATATAATTTCTATAAAATACTGTAAATAGATGGAAAAATCAGCTGCTACTTTTTTTTGTTAACATACATAGCCTATAGTAGTGCAGGGCTAATAGAAATATTGTTATATAAACTATTGATAATCTCTATATTAAGTCTTTCAGTCTGGGTATTTGATAATAGCTGAAATTGTCTCATCATTTGTTCAGTCACTGAAAAAACGAATACGAGAAACAGAATATTCAACACGATTGCAATTCTAGCATCTCTTTGTAACTTGTTTTTATTTCCATGTAATTCAACACACCGCAAGGACCTAAATTTACAGTTATGGCCAGCATCTGCTGGGTGCAGCAGAGATAAGGCTGCAAAGAAGACAGCTGTGCTTGTCTTTCATACTAGAACTGTCTCTATACAAGGTTCTGCTTGTTTCTATTCCAGGCTGAAGGCTGCTTTACTCTGGCTGGCTGGCTATGGTTGATTATAACTCCTAAGCTTACCTTATCCCTGACATACCTCCTATGCCAGGGACTAAAACAGGTTGTGAAGGAGCTGGCTATCCTGGCTTGATCTCATCTGGGGATTTTCCCATCCCATGGAAGTTCTAAGTTGGGGAATCCAGTAGCTCCCTAGCCACTAGGCCCAAGTTTTATATGGCCTGCTCTGTTCTATCTTTGCTTTAATACCACATCCATCAGCATGGTGTATGAGCACCAGTGTGGCCCCTGCTACGCTTTTCCCTCACTCTAGAGAGCTGGGACCTATGATGTCAGCAGAGATGTCTGGGCGAAGAGCTGGCAATGACAAAGTTAGCTATTGTACTGCTCAACCATGTTACTTTATCTGGTCATCCGTTGATGACTGCCTTCGTTGTCGCTCTCACAAAGCATTTTATAATTATCTTGCCTCATCAGTGGGCTTTCAGTGCACCAGGGATGAGCTCTCATCCTGGCAGCGATGCCCTCTGATGTTGGGCGAGCGTTTGCCTCTGTTCCCCAAGTATAAAATGGGCAAGACAATACAGTTCCCCTTCTGACACCAGTGTGGCCACACTACAGAGAAGCAGCAGATGTTCTGGGCCTTGCAGTTCTGCTCTCCAGGTAAGGATACATTAGTGACAGAGTCTGGTGTACTCCAAGTGCAACTTGCTTTATTTGCGCGTGTGCGCGCACACACAACAGTCCTAAAATGACATGGTCAAACAGCAGGTGGGGCAATCCTTCTGTCACGAATCTCAGCTCAGCACCAATGTGTGGTTTCCCTGGAGCAACCCTGCATCAAGAACTGACTCTAAACAGAACCCCAGAGAGAGTGCCGACTCTCCTGCTGCTTGCACAGTGCCCTGTCTCATAAAGCTTCCTCTGCACACAACTTTGCATAACTCAAAACTAACAACACAACAGCATATCTTCCCAAGAGTGGAAACTTCCTCACACGTCACAAAAAAGAACTTTAACAGGGAATATAACAGTGCAGCCTAGTGCCACCTGCCATAATACTCAGGAATTCCTAGGTCCCAATCCTGTGCTCATACATGCTCCTTCTGTAGTAGTATTTATTAAATATGTTCTCTAAGCCAGTTAGAACGCAGTATGACAACGTGATTACCTGCCCTCCATGACTAATACCAAGTTTATTGATCTAGTCTCCTTTGTAAGATTTGTATTTCTGTGTGTAGCCATGTCTCCCATTAATGTTCCTGGTAATGTTAATACCCAGTTCTCTTGATCTTTTCTATTAGGTCTTTTTCCTCCAACCTTTCCTTAGTTTTGCTTGTCTGCCTTTCAGGTTACTCACTACTTTTTCTCTTTTTTAATAACATGGACCCAGATCCTCAACTGGTGTAAATCAAGATAGCACCCAAGGCAATCAGTGGAGCTAGGCTGATTTACATCAGGTGAGGATCTGGCCCATGCTGTGGAAAACTGGGTGCAGTGTTCCAGGGATCAAGAAATTAAGGAAAAGCAAGTAGGGGTGGATAATTTTTTAGCATCCATGTGACTCTTATTAATACAACCCAATATAACATGCCTTTATTTTGCTATAGTATTGACTCTTAATCAGTATTGTCACTCTCACCCCCAGATCCTTCCCTAAAATGCTGCTGTGCAGCCTGTATTGTGTATAATTTCAGTCCTTCCTGCATAAGAGTCATGCTGGGTCTACTTCAGCAGATTTCAGCTCGCTTCCGAAATTTACCCGAGTGAATTGTATTTTAATCATGTGTTCTTTAACCCATTACAGTCTCTCTCAACTTCAGGACAGCCACAACCTACGTTATTATAGTTTCCTCTCAGCCTCCAGAGAGGATGAGGAATAGCACTGGACCAATCCCCACTTCCTCTCCCCGATACCTCTACTCAACTTGACACTAACGAGGAATATTTACACTCTAGTCCAGCGTTGTCTCCATTCTAACACATACATCGGTTGAAATAAGCACATCAGAAACTACCCACCTCCACCATCCTGCAATCACCTGCACTGTCACTGGAGACATCTGTGGCTACACGTGTGGTAGATTCAACCCTGGGAGTACCCAGGTTCAGTCTCCACTGAAACAGTTTGTGGAATGGTTTCAAATGCTTCCTTGAAGGCAGCAGCATGGCCTCTTTGGTGCTCATTTATCTCTTTGAAAAAATAACTTGGTCCAGATCCTCAGCTGCTGTAAATTGGTGCAGGTCCATTGAGATAAATACCAATATATGCCAGCCCAGAAACTCTGAGCTTCTATTGGGTGCTGCCACCTTGGTGGTGGTGGTTCATTGTCCCATGGACCTTCAGGTTTCTCAGCTCTGGCTGGTTTCCAGGAAAGGAGGTTAGACTGCATTTTAATTCCCCGAGTCCTCTTCTTTCCTCTTCCTGCCTCAAAACCAGAAATGTCCGGCCTGATTCTAAGAGGAGCACACTCCTGTAGAAGTCTGTGGAAGCGTGAGGCACTCAGCCCTTTTAAGAACCAGGTTGTTTTTCCTTTTGTGATCTCACCATCCTTTATCAGGTGCTCTCAGCTAGAACGACCAGTGGTCCCACTACAGCTAGCTCTTTAGCACTCTCACCTGAATTTCACAATCTTAGCCTGAATATATTTATCTCAGTATCTGGCTACTTTTGCTTTTTCTTCTTGTTCCAGTGACATTCTAATAGTATCTTGTCTTGTGCACCTAGGGCAATGCAGGCTCCATGCTGCCTCAGGCAGGCTTTGCAATGGGGATCTCTTACATACCTGTAGTTATTTAACATATGTAGTGCTGTTGCTGTGTCAGTCTCGGATATTAGTGTGACAAGGTGGAGGAGGTAATAGCTTTTACTGGTGAGAGAGACAAGCTTTTGAGCTTACACAGAGCTCTTCTTCAGGACTGGGAAACTTAATCAGCATGTCACAGCTAGATATAAGGTGGAACAGATTGTTTAGCACACACAGTTAACTGTTTTCCTTGTGGTGCTTCATGCTCCTGTAACTGACTCATGAGTATGTTACACAAAATGCCAAGATATCAGCCACATAAGTGGGTAGGTGGGCTCATCTTGGATTCAAACTGGTGTGGGTCTCAGATGCTTGGGCTGAACTTCCTTTGAGCAGAGGATATATGTAAGTGTTACTGGAGCCTTCTGTGCCCAATCTGCAGAGACCATGAGTCTGTTAAAGCCCACAGCTGCAGAGACATGGTATTTTAGTGCAAGTCGTAACAGCTCATGCTCATAGCTCTGGAGAGTCCCCCGTCGATGCCTGGTGTGTAAGCTAACATGTAGGTCATCACATAAGAGCTTAGTGACGCTCTGGTCTGCTGGATTCTTGGGCAGCTCCATGCTGGGAATCAGTGAATTTGTTTGAGCTTAGTGTACCTGTTTCAAGAGTGATGCTAAAAACCATTGCATTCAGAAGTATCAGCGCTAAGGAAAAAATACAGAGCTGCTGCTTAATGCAGCTGTTGTTTTTAAGCAGTGGGTACTTAAGAGCAAGTGCCAGATGCAGGGAACATAAAATTTCATGTCTCAGCTCCATTCTATAGGACTGTATATTTTTTGTGTCTAAAAAAAAAACTGATTCATTTTTCGACACAGACAGCAGAGGGCACCACTGACTCAGCTAAATAGAACTCAAGCCTTGGAGAGAGAATTCAAAGCTTTTTGCAAGGCCCCAATGCCCAATATCACATTGAAAGGTAGGCCCTTGTTACCTAGGAGTTCTGCAGGCTCTCTGGTGGGAACATTTATGCCATGATTTTTCCGGTGACTTGTACCTTTTGTTGCACTTATTTACACATGTTCAAAGTAAGTGTAAACGGACCATTCTAATCTGGTAGCATTTTGCATTCATCATTTGCACCCCTAAAAGCAGGATTAATTTAGAGCAGTGCTCACTATACAAAATATAAAGACAGGGCCCTGTGAGGGTAGGCAGCTGTTTTAGGTAAGCAGGTCCATCACATGCTATGGTTTAAAATGATTCCCTCGTGGAAGTAGGAGCTAGCAGAAGCAGGTCCTGGCTGGGGAGGTGAATCTAGGCCATAGTAATTCATTTTCATTACTGGGACACGCACCAGACAAGAAGATGTTCAAGTCATTCTTGACGGACTGCGGATTCCTAGGTCTGCTACGAGTAAGGGCCTCTCACATAGCCCAGATCCAAACCCAGTAAGTTGTAGAAGCGCCTGGGCTCTGCTGAAATACCATATGGCTGGGGGAGTTCTGCACCAAAAAATTAAACTCGGGGCACAATATTTTAAAATTCTGAAAAAATATGTATATTTTGTCAAAATGACCCTATATAGTCATGTCAGCGTCAGTTATTTTGTAATTTATTTCAAAATATCTCTCAGTGACTGTGGGTAACAATACAGATGCGCACACACAAATTCCCCCAGCAGTGGAGAGGTAAGGAAACCCCTGTGTCCACTTCCTGTTTTTTGCTCCCTCCCCCATAGCCCAGCTGTAGGGCACCCCCCTCATCCCAGACACCCATGCTCCCTACCTCCCCCAGAGCCCAACCGTGGGGCACTGCACCCCCCCCCCCCAGCCCAGACACTCATACCCCATCCCCCTAGAGTCCAGCATCCAGAAGGCAAAACAGTCTGAGGCTGGGTCCCGCTGGTCTGGAGTTTCTGGCCCAGTTTCCTTTCCTGAGGGTGTGCTGGGTTCTGCAGCTCTTGGGACCCTTCCAGCTCCCTCTGCCTCTCCCTAGCAGTGTCTTCTACTTGCAAGCTGGGCTCTGCTGGGTCCAGCACCCCCTAGTAGCAGCCAGCAGCTCATTTCTGCAGGTGGAAAAAAATTCTGAGCCTAATTTCTGCACAAAGCCTGCATTGCCAGCGGCAGCTAATTCTCCCAGGCCTAAATATGAGCGGCAGAGGAAATAGGAGGTGCTCTATCTCCATCCACAGTAGCTCCTGCTTTACCCTAGGAACCCAGCATGTCTGTTCACTTCAGCACCATTTGCTGCTTTTCACTTCCCCCATGAGGTCAGTCAAAGTGCCTCATTTATTTCTGCTGCGCTCCATAGAAGCCTGGGCATTTACACCAGCAATGAACTTGGTCCAAAGACCAATTACAATCACAAGTACTGTTGTGAAAAAGTGGCAGCTTTTTGCCTCTCAGCTCAGCTTCCTGTGAGTGTCCAGTCAGCTCACAGCTCAGAGAAAGGTTTCAGAGTGGTAGCCGAGTTAGTCTGTATCAGCAAAAAGAATAAATGGAGACAACTCAGACATCAAGAATTATAACATTAAAAAACCAGTCGGCGAACACTTCAACCTTCCTGGTCATGCGATTACGGACCTCAAAGTCGCAATACTCCAACAAAAAAAACTTCAAAAACAGACTCCACCGAGAAACTGAAGATTTGGAATTCATTTGCATTAAATTAGGCTTGAATAAAGAGTGGGAGTGGATGGGTCATTACATAAAGTAAAACCTATTTCCCTACAGTAAGTTCCACCTCCTACTGCTACTCCCACCTTCTTGTCAGCTGCTGGAAATGGGCCATCCTGATTATCACTACAAAAGTTTTTTTTTTCCTGCTGATAATAGCCCACCTTAATTGATTACTCTCATTACAGTTAGTATGGCAATACCTGTTTTTCTTGTCCTCTGAGTATATATATATCTTCCTACTGTATTTTCCACAGCATGCATCAGATGAAGTGGGTTTTAGCCCACGAAAGCTTATGCTCAGATAAATTTGTTTGTCTCTAAGGTACCACGTGTTCTCTTGTTCTTTTGGCTCAGAGAAAGTGAATTGGAGTCTGCACTGGCTCCTGTAGCATTTGTGACAGACCAGGGGGAAATGTCTCTGTGAGCACATGGCTCCCTGGTCCTGCCCCAAGCAGGGCAGACACATTGTAGCTGGTCCAGCAGGCTTGGAGTCAGCTTTGTTTCTGAAAAGCACCCCACATAATCCAGCCCAAAACATCTGCCCACAAGTGGGAGCTCCCAAGGTGTCTCCCCACAACCTGCTCAGGGCCCCCTCACCCTGGGGCCTTGCTGGCTAGAGCCCCGCTCCCAGCGCCTTTATCTCTGGGTGCAGTGTGAGCCACTTAGCGTTTCCTAGCAAGCTCATCGCCTGCCAAAGGGGTGAGGCATTATAGGCAAATCCTGCCAGCTCTTCCTAGGGGACATACCAGCAGCGTGACAGAATAGAGTGAGTGTTTTCTGGCCCTGTATTCCCGAGTCTATGCAGGGAGACAGCTGATACATCAGGCTCTGGCACAAATGGGTCCCTGCACCTTAAGCGCCATTGTCCATGCTACAAACCTCATCTGTGCTTGTGCATCTTCCTGCCGCTGTCCCTGCTGGGCTCAGGTCGCTGCTCAGCCTCCTCTGCCTAGACTCTTGCCTGTTTCTTGAGCGAGCAGCAGGCCAGTGCATCTCCCTCCCTGCAGCCCCTCTTGGCCCCTCCCTGATGGCCTCTCCAGCCCCATGATGGGGCTGTGTCTGTGCTGTCAACAAGCTGGGTTCCCCCTGTCAGGCTCCAGCTCTGTGCCCCTTTCTTCATCGGTCTACCATAGCCAGTGCTGGTGGCAGCCCTTACTGCACTGACTTGTCCCGCTATGCTTTTCTGCCTGCCTTTGGGGCTAATCTGCTGCCACCCGGCTCGCATGCCCCCAGCCCCTTCCATTCGGGCTTGCAGCTGGTGGGCGGCACAGACATGTTGTGCCATAGTAGAGGATGGAGGGGGAGCGGTGCTGATTATGGTGGCCTCTTTTCCTGCTCATCAGCTCCCCGCCCCCTTTAGCTGCTCCAGTTGAAGAAAAGCAGCTCCTGGGTTGTGCTGCCCAGCAGCCAAGCACCGGGCAGAAGTCTCACACAGTGCGTGAGTAACTTAGCCAAAGCAGCCAAACCAAATGGGCTGGGAGTGCGTGAGGGGTAGCGTAGCTGGGGCAGCCGTGGGTGTTTGTTACTTAGCGGGCCCATGAAATCCAGGCGTGACTGGGGATGAGGCAATGCCACCATTCTTGCTGGATGTAAAGCACTTGTGTAACCCCCACACCTCCTGGGGAGGGGGGTGTTCTGGCCCAGCTAGTGGCACTGAGACCTATTAACGAGAGCTATGGCTGTATCTCTGACAGCCAGGTGGCTTTTAGGTCACGTCGTAGATGCTCATGCACTGAGCTCCAGTGGTCCCCAGTTAGCTCCCGCCAGCCAATGAGTGGGGGTCTGTCGGTGTTGGAGGTTGCAGTGCTTTGGGATGCTCTGTTAGCCGCCCTCCCCCCCCCTCAGTGTGTCACCCTGGCTGGCCTGGCCTGGCCCTACCAGGCAAGTAGCTGGAGCTGTGCCTGCTTTGTCGAAGGCTGCGTGTGGTGGGCAGGGGCTAACAGTGACAGCTGTGGCCGCAGGTGCAGCCTCCTGGCCGACGAGCGTTTGCTCAGCCCAGCCAGCGTGGTACCTGAGCAGGGCAGCCGTGGCCGGTGAGCTGTGCTCTTCGCCTGTATTGTCAGTGGAACTGCTGGGCCTTTGGTGGGGCGGGGCAAGGGGCCAGGGCTGCTCATGGCATGGGTGAAATTCACTGCTGTGCCCGGGGCACTAAGCCTTGGTGCTGCTTGAGTCAGGGGACAGGATGGGCTGACGCAAAGCTCCCCAGGCCACCTTTGCTTGTGCCTGCTGATGCCACCCCCTTGCTGGCTGTCGTTTTCTTGGGGGGGGCGGGGGCAGCCGGCCTTGTGAGGGGTAGTGCTACTGCCTGCCTGCACCACAACATGCCCTGCAGCTGGCTTATCTGGGCCCTCCCAGCCAGCATATTTCCTGCCCCCCCCCTTCCCCCCCCCGTGTGCTGACTGAGCAAGTCAGGCCAGCAGCCTCCACCAATCGGTTACACTTGATGTCGCTCTCCCGCCCCTCCCTTGAATTTCCCCAACACTAGGAGCATGGCCACTGCCAGCCTGCTCCCAGACCTGTCAGCACGACACTAAGGGCTGCTTGTTCCTTTCAAGCAGGGGTTCTCAGACAGGGGGTTGGGACCCTTCAGGGGGATCATGAGGTGATTACCTGGGGAGTTGCAAGCTGTCAGCCTCCATCCCAAACCCTGCTTTGCCTCCAGCATTTATAATGGTGTTAAAAAGGTATTTGGGGGTGGGGGAGGGGGTCTCACACACACAGGCTTGCAGTGTGAATAGGATCACCAGGACAGAAGTTGAGAGCCACTGGCTTTAAAGCTACAAGCCCCAGCAACCCCACCCCTCTTTCTGCACCAGCGGCTGCGGGGTGAGACAGGAGTGCACCATGCAGCTGCCTGCTGTATCGCAGGGGAAGGTGGCGCGAGCTGCTCCATTGCTTGCCACGGGGGCATTGAGCCCCGCCCCTTGTGCTGAGGCAGGGTCACATAAACCTGGCCCGGCCCTGAGAGCCCACCCAGGTAATGTGCCCAGCTAGGGTGACCAGGTGTCCCAATTTTTATAGGCACAGTCCCAATTTTTGGGTCTTTTTCGTATATAGGTTCCTGTTACCCCTGTACCAATTGTTCACACTTGCTGTCTGGTCACCCTGTGCCCAGCTCTGGCTGAGTCTTGGGCAAATGTAGCCACGGTCAGCTCCCCATTCTTTAGCCATGCAGGGGTCTGCCTGGTTCTCCGCTCCTCTGAGTTGGGCATGGTCCCTAGGGGCCAGACCACCCAAGCTAAGGAAACCCAGCACCCAACCGTAGCCAGCCTCTACTCCACCCCCCCCCCCGACACACCCTTCTCTCCCCCAAACACCTGTAGGGGGGCACAGCAGCTCACTCTGTGTCTGCTAGAGGCCCCCACTCATGCTGCATTTCACGCCCTTTGGCTGAACAGCTGCCCTAAAGCACTGATTGCTCCTCTGGACCTTTCTGCCGTCAGCCACCTGTCCAAAGTTCAAGGCTGGCCCAGCATTAGGGTGTTAGCCTCCAACTCAGGCTACAGGAGCTCTGCCTGTGTCCATGGGCAGACCAGTTGCGGTGTGTTCCCACGTGTACAGTGGGGACGACAGCACTGCCCCATCTCCCAGGGTGTTGCGAGGATAAGTATGGAAAAGCTTGTGCAGCTCTCAGCCTGCGGTAGGCTGGGCTGGTTGGATGCCACAGAACTGATAGTTGCAGGGAGGAGGAGAAATAAATCAGGCTGGTGGCAGATTAGGCAAATAGGTGTTAGGATGGTCCATGTCCAAGGCATGTAGCTCAGGGTAGAGCTAGGGGGTGCAAGGCTGCAGGCTGAAGATCCCTTCTGTTGTGGTGGCTGAAGTCAGACAGCCCCACCCTCTCCTCAGCCCCATTTCTCCAACAGAGTGTGAGCAGAGCAGGGGGCAACAGGAGCATGTGGGGCCTTATTGCAGGAAAGACTCTTGCCTCCACCTCACTAAAGGAGGCAGCCATGCCCCCTCCGCTCCCCCGTGCTGAGTCCTATGTCAGCCGGTCCCCTGTGCACAGGAGCTGCTCAGCTCGGAGCAGGTTCTCCATCAATCATGAACCATGAGGGCCCTTCCATCCAAGCTAGCGGCTAGCTTTGCCCTTCCAGGGGACAGATAAGGACAGCAGCTGTTCAGCTTTGTCTCTATCAGACAGGATTAAGCCTCTGATTTTCTCTGGCTAGCCAAGGGCTTCCACAGTAGCCCAGCCTGACAAACCCACCCACGCCCATTAACTCGGCAAAGACCAGCATGACCTTTCTCTCCAGCTGCACCACAGACAAACATGCTTTACTGCATCATGTGCAGGCAGAGCCAGTGTAATTTTTGCCCTACAAATAGACCCTGGCCTTGAGGGATGTTTCTCATCAGTGTCAGAGAATTTCCTGGCAGCGTTGAGCCAGGCCCTGCGTGCAGAGCTCAGCACTCTGAGCAGCGGCTGTCTGCACACAGTTCTGCTAGCCTTCCCTCAGTCCCCTCACAGTACATGGGCCATAGCAATACGGAGGAGTGTGCAGTGTCAAGCAGGGGCACTCGGTGACGCCGGGGAAACAGATCATGGTTCAGTGTTTCCACAACAAATGAGGGGATTTTAGTTCCACCAACATTTTCAAGTTTTTAGCTTTTCATCTCACAGTGGGATAATTTTTCTGGAAACTTCAACTACTGAAATCCAGTTTTCTGTTCCACCAGCCAGCCCTACTCATAAAATTCGAGGTAGAGTGCAGCACCTCATGTATTAGCATAGGCTCTACAAGCATGCAAAATATTATTGCTGTCTTTGTACCGCCCCTCCCATACTGGGCTCCTGGGCCATGACTCCTAGACAAATAAGTAATAAGACCATGAAATGACCTTCACAACCTAAGTCCCTCCTGAGGAGGAGGCGGCACCAAGCCAGTAACAAACCAGAGGCATAAAAAGACTTCCATAGATGGAGATTGCAAAGAGCTGAACTGTTTGCTTTATGCTGAGACACGGTGAATAAGGGGACACGATAAAGAGATGCAAAATAATCCATGCTATATACAAAGTAGAAGGGGATCCCAGCCCACTGTGTTGTACTGAATGTGTGAACAAAAGGACAATAAATCAATTACATTAAGACAGCTGATTTAAAAAGGAAATACTTATCCAATGCAAAAGTTGCCAGTGGAACTCATTGCCAAAAGATACCACAGAGATATCATGAAGCGCTTAGCAGGAGTCATAAAAAGGATTAGATATTTATTTAGATAAGAACATTGAGCGCTTAAAAGAAGTTTGGAAGAGGTTGAAACCATCATGCTTCGGGTCATAGATCAACCTATAACGTTCCCTTCTTGCATCATTGTCCAGTCGCTGTTGGAGCCATGTAACCAGACCAGGAGTCATGTTCAGTTCTGTAACCAGACTGTGCTCATTTAGTTTCAGACTGTTGGACTATATTTATAAGAACTCCTTATTCTTTGTACTATAACCGTGAAAAGTCATCTTATTGCCAAGGTAAAAACCAGGTATTTTATTCAGATTCCCAGATCTAGACACCAGTAAGTGGTCACCAGCAGCTTAGGAGCAGCAGCATTGTGGAATGAGACAGTGTGTCTGGCACAATTAGCAGTGAACAGTCATTCGTCTCTGGTTTGAGGAGCAAGAGCTTGGGCTTGTCACCTCATGGAACAGATTTTAATCTTAGAGTCTAGGGTGGGTCTAACACTTTAGAATTGTATCAGAGCTGTTTTTAATGTTCCCCGGGCTAGTCTATGGTGAGGCATAACAAACACTGCATGCAGACAATAGCCTGAGTGATAGAATCCTCCCTTCTCTCACGTCTTCAGTGGCACCTTTCCAGAGATGCTAAACCACCCCCCTCCCTGACCAGTAACATCCTTATAGCACTAGCTGTTCCCAAGCCTCTAGAGATAAACATTATGTACAACATCACTGGGCAAGGCTGCTTTCACAAGGGGCTGAATCATTGGTGCTTTTTGAGGAACCCTATTCTGTGGGGAGATCGTGTCATCCAGCACACAGGGCAGAGCCTGACACAGAAAGCCAAGCTGTGAGCAGGAACATTAGTCATTTTTCCTGAGCTATACAATGGGCATTTTCTCCTCCCTCTGCAATATTCTCAGGGGGTACCGGTTGTATCCCCTACTGCAGGGATTAGTACTAGGGCTTGTGGTTCTTTCTAGGTCCTGATTAATTCAGGACAATTTCCTCTCTCATAGGATTTAGCACACACTACAGCATACCCCCCCCCCCCTTCTACTGCCATTAGTAAGGCTTCTCCCCACTTCAGAAAGCTTTTCCTGAGGGGTTTCTTCCCTACTCAGTCCCTTTCTTTCCAGAGGGATTCTCAACCCCCAGAGTCACTTCAAGCAGGACTCAGCAGCACAAAGGTTGACCAGGATGATCATCTCCACACACCGGCAGCGTACATGTGGTCAGCAGAATCTTTGTGGAGTGAGTTTAGGTACATGCATAACAGGGCCCTGCAAGAGGAATTAGAAGTGAAGCAGCTTGTTGATGGCTCCATGGGCTTCTGCCTCCTTTCTCTTGAAGCACAGAATGGGGGAAGATGCTCAACTGAGGTAAATGGAGATACTATGAGCGTGAGGGTCTTTTCTTTAACCAAGCTGCCTGAGCACACTGCCATATGAGAGCAAGGTTACAATCTGTAAGCATATAAATCTAATGGGGTACGTTCACAGGCACCACAGAGCAGACCAATTGCCAAGGGGCTTAAGACTCATTCTATGCTAGGTTTTCCTTTCTGTCACACTCCTTACCCCCTAGCACTTCGGTTTTATAGCTTGGCTGGTCTCAGATCTCTTCACCCTTTTAACAGTATCTCAGGTGGATGATGAAAATCCTGCATGACTGGGACAGGTTACTTCACTCATGTTTCATGCAATCTCAGGGCAGAACACGAAAGGTCCTGTGAATGCCAACAGAACATTGCACTCTTCTCTTCATTCCAGAGTGATATGGGGGGGGGGGGGTCTCTCTCTTGGCATGAGGGGTTGGCAGCATCACTCACAGCCTGCAGCATAAAGCCCTGCTAGCCCAATGTTCTGGCAATGTTAGCCTGGACAAAGGGGGTGGTTTTATTAAAGAACAAGAGAGAGAGAGACTTACCTTCAAGGGGAGTCTTCTGAAGTATTTATAACAGGATCATTCCAAGTTGGGCAACTTCTGGCTTGCAACCCAGTAAGCTGTCAGCTCAATTAATTGACATTTTTTTTCCCCTTCAGGCACTGCCAACAGGCCTTGCCTGAGCAAGCACACCATGCCGAAGGTCAGATTTATTGCTCTGATAAGTTTTTGCCTATGCCATAACTCAAGCAGTAGTTTGAACCAACTCCCATGTGGAAGAAAACGTTCGGCAAATCCATGAGCATTCTGTTGGCTGAAGAATACAGCTCTTGGGAGGTGGGTAATACAATTAGTGCTGATTAGCGCCCAAAAGTGAAGTTGACCCAGATTAGTTTGCTCAGGGGTGTGAAAAATCTATACCCCTCAGTGATGCAGTTAAGGTGACCTAACCCCTAGTACTGACAGCGCTAAGCTTCCATTGACCTAAATGTGAGAACCCCTCCAGCCATTGTAGCGAGTATCTATAATCAAACTCTGCAGTGCAACATCAGTGCCGCTGTACCGTTTAAAGTACAGATGTAGCTTATTTTAAAACCTACGCTAGGAAACAGGTTATGTGAGTAGACTGGGATAAGACTGAAATGCATCCAGTCTCCAACTAGACAAAGTGAGCTACATGCGGAGCTGGTGTAATGGGTGCAACTCCATTGACTTCCATGAAATTGCACCTGCTTATACTAGTTGTGAGCTGTCCCCATGAGAAAGGGTTCAGAATAAAAACCTTCGACAGATAAACAGCATTGAAGGTTACAAGTGAGACTATTTAGAGAGCTTCATGTTGCAAGTTTGCAAATGTCAGCTAGCAGGGCTAGTCTGATTACTGATGCGTCTGCAGAAGCCTTCAAGCCTCCCTCAGGCTTCAGTCCTCCCAGTTTACCAATAAAACTGACGTGGATGGTCAATTTGAACTTGTTTCTTTGGACAAAAGGCAGACAAACACTGGTTGCAAAGCCAAGCTGGGCTTGGTTTCCTCCAGATAAAAAAGACTAGATTCAAATGTGCCTCTCAGCAACCTGGATCCTGAGTGTATCAGAAATATAGGTAAAGTTAGTGCCTAGTGATAGGTGGATCACTCTGTACCATTTTAGGTAATGAACCATGGATGCAGAACCACTGCCTCTTCACCTGAGCAGACCAGTTTCCAGAGTATGAAGTCTGTAAAAGTGCTAGGAATCAAAGTCACCAATAGTGGTCTCTGAAACATAAGGTACCTCAGCCAGATCCCAGAGCCTAATAGGGGTTTGCAGTCAAGAAGACTCCACAAGGCTCAGACTACAAAGTATGGTATGCAACCCAAGCCCAGTACTAGTGTCAGACTTGGGTTTAATTATTTCCTATGCCTGCTATTGAAAATGATAAACAATCTCAAGTGCCTTTTAATGGTTTAGCTACAGAGTTAAGGTTTTGATAACTCAGCTTCTCATTACGCACAGGAATGGTTCAATCCAGAGGAGAAGATCCAAGCCATTCTGCGCTTATGTAGGTTCACTACATTCCAGGCTGGTTTTGGTGTTTGACAGATGGTATGTTCTAATATTTCTCGCTGTGTCATGACAATGTCCCAAATGTTAGTCAAATATGTGAAGGGTGTAACGTGTTTGCAGCACTGTCGAGGCCCGAACTGTAACACTTTGTATTTAAATGTTTACACAACACAGTGTAATTAAGACTCAAACCTTGAAAGGTTGAGTAATATTATTTTCATTTGCCAGTTGAGGAATGTGAAGAGTGGTTAAATGACTGGCCAGAGATGGCACAGGAAGTTAATATCAGAGGGCAAGAGTTCTTGGCTTGCTCTTGAAACCAAGTCACGCCTCATTCACTAGTGACGCATACTCTCCAGAACTCTTGGCTAAGATATGCACCATACATGCATTTTCAAGGACAGTACGGCCCTTGTACTCAGGATTCAGACATCACACAACTTATTTAAATGTTTATTAAGATTGAATTGTAGAACAACGGATTGGAACACAATGCAATGTGGAGTAGAGTATTTCTAAATCCATTTTTTCTAAGCATAAAATGAAAAATCAAGATTATACAAAAGAGAACAAAGTGCAGAACACAGTAAAAGTTTCTCATGCAATAAAGTTTGATCTTAAACAGAAAATAAGCTTAACAGTGTAGAAATAAAAAGTATGCTGTCTACTCAAACACATTCATCTGTGACATTGCTTTTCTTTATCCCTTTTTCCTCATAAAACTTAGTATGTGTTTAACACACGCTTATAAACATTGCTAAACTCAGCAAGAGCTATTATACTGCCCCAACTTAATAAGTTGATAAAAAAGTAGTTGTCATATGGCCAGTTCACAATGGAACCAAATATTTTTTCATTATGAGATGCCTATATGCAGCTTTCTATTAATATGAGGCATTTTAAATAAGCTAGTCATTTGGCTACCAAAAGGGTTTGGTGTCCATGTTACATCAGAAAGAAAAATTAGGAACCACCAATTTGTTCAGAGTTATTGCCATCTGGGGTTTGTTCTACTAAATACAACGTGGAAATAATCTGGCACTGATGGGTATTAAATCGATAAAGCTAATAATAGTGTTTTAGGGGTACATTCCTAGATCTTTAAATGTGATTTTAAAATTTGAATAAAAGGAGCCAGATTTCATCAAACGTGGCCTTGTGTGGTGGGTTCTTTCTTACGGAAGTTTGCACTGGAAACCTATATGTGTGTATTAGGGTGCAATATTTGCTGGGGAAAAAAAATCTGTTCGCGGTTGTGTTACATTGACAACAGCTACAGCACCACAAGAAGTCTGTTTACTGCTGGCATCAGAAATGACAGCTCCTGTTGCCATCGGGTTAATCAGGATGCTGTATGATGCAACAGGTTTTCAGTCCCCTGCACATCAGACAAAGCTATTTGTCTCTCCAGGGGTCCAAAGCAACAGTTTGTAGGCTGGAAAGGCCAGGTTAAAAGCAAGACAAATTTGAAGGTTGTTCACATCTAGAAATTCAAATCCATCTTACAGGAAATTATCTTCAATTTAAGCAGGGCAAAACCAAGCATCTTAATGGCAGTACCTTTCTGCCCTGACTGGCTGAAGTCACGTGTTAGTGACATTGTGAAAACAGAACGAATTCTTCTTGGATACTATTTCCCCTTGCTGAAGTGAAAAATCCCTTAAAATAAAAACAGAGTTTAACATTTGAGTTAGTAGATGATGCATTTGCAATATGCTTATTCTGGATGCAACATGAGAAATAGAAAACTCTGGGTAGCTTATCCTTTCAGAATGATCCTTTTCAATGCAAATTTACAAACTTGCAGTGTGGCGGCTTAAGCTCAAGGACTATCTATAGCCATAAAAATCACTTTAAGGAAAAATAAAACTTGGTATTTCTTACAGTCATCAATACCATTCATGTGCAACATTTGGCGTGCATTACATTTATTTGGACTATCAACAGAAAACAAGGAAAAAAGACAGCTGCAAATAGAAACAATCGCTCTTCCACAACAGATACTTCAGATGCTTGGAATTTCATGCAGGTGTTCTTGAAACAGGATATATTTTATAGCTTGCAGCAGATTAAGGAGTGGGGAAAATGGGAAGAACTCAAGTGAAAACACAACATTACTTGGTACAATTCAGGAAGAACCTACAACCACCTAGGATATTTTGGCCCAAACTATATAGTTCAGTACCTAGTCTTACTTCTAGCTCGGTTACTAAACGTTTTAAATTCTCTACATAAACTAGAGGTAAAACTAGGTACTGAACCACAGGATGTCACACAACCAAATCACATTCAATTGCAGTTAGGAAAAATATAGAAATGTTGGAGAAAAATAATCTTGACCATCAAAATAGGTTTCAAGGAGGGAGCCCACCAGCTGTGCTTCTGTCGTCTCCAGCGAAACTATTTAACTTCCTCCTCCTCCTCCCGCCATTTGTAAATTTAGTCTTAACCAGAGAGCTACAAATGGGTATTAAGGGCCCGATCCAAGGCCCACTTGAGTGAATGAAAGTCCTTCCGTTGACTTCCCTGGGCTTCGGAGCGAGTCCTACATCACCAAAACCCAAGATTAGAGAGATGGGTTCTAGCAAGACTTAGCCTTGAACGACCTACTTCCTAATACTGCCACCTCTGCCATGTAGTTATTCAAAAGCTCTGGGACAAGAGGAATTCCTCCTAGCATAAAAGACTCCCCTTGCCCTAGCATCCATGCCTTTTTTTTTTTTTTTATTTATTAAAAAAGTTAGCTTTCTGGGGAATGTTTGGCATGTTTCTCAACTGAATCTGTCAGCCAGAATTTCCATAGTGAAAGTCACTCATAACTGTGGCTAGTGATGGGGAAATTGATTCCCAGGAGCAGAAGTCTAAGTTCAGAGTGTCCCTGCTGGTTAGACTTGAGGTGGGGAATGTTCCACATTTTACAAACAGACCTATCTACGACAGACCAGCAAGGACACAAGAGATTCAGAGAGTGTTGTAATTTGCACCAGATTTGTTGTTTCTCCTTCAAATACTTCTATGCACCTTGTTGTGAAAGGCATGCGTCTTTCCTCACCAACAGCTGTCCTGAACTGACTGTTGACAGAATGGATCAGAGATAAATCAGCTTAAAATTATTTAAAGGTTTATTTAGGTAATAAATCTCCATGCAAATAATTTGAGTATTGGAAGAAAACATTCCTAAGAAGTTATAGCTTCCATTTTTTGAAATCCTTACTGAGCTGCTTGGTTTAATATGATTAGACTATGATAAATCAATGCAGCCAATTCAATTTTATAATTTCCAAAAATGGTTATGTTTAAGCCTCTGACTTTACGCAGCATAATGCTAGACTTGATGCCTAGCAACCGGATATCTCATGCAAAGAGAGGCTTTTAACTAATTTAACCTTTTAAGAACATGAACCTAAATCTGTCAAGTGTTATCAAGAAACAAAGATTTTTAATAAGTGGATGTAAAGAGAAACACAGGAAGAATTAAACTACCAGAACTTAAACCTGCTGCAGTATGTATCTTATCTGATAGCACACAGAAGATGAAGTGGACTAAGCAGTAATAGTGGCAAACCGAGTCACCAGGAAGTTAGACAGCTCCCTCAGCTTTGTCCTCCCTTCAATTCCACAACAAGAAATAAGGTGATTACACTTTGATGGGTTTGACTAGTGCAACCTTAAAATAATCTCTTTGCAGTTGAAGATGAGAGATAGGATGTGTTATCTACCCCAAGAAATAGCTTGGGCTACAAAGGGAATCTTTCAAAATCAAAGAACTCTAGAATTAAAAACCTCTGATAATCCAAGTCCAAAGCTGAAAAGCATCTTTAATTTCATCAGGATCCATAACCTGGCTAGGCTATAGAACGAGATACTTCGGTTACAAGTCTTTGAAGGCCTAAGCAGGGCTACCCAAACATGAAGTATTGCCAGCAGGACGCAAACGTGTTTACACTGAATGATTGTTTCCCTGGGACTTTCGCTTTGCTGCAGCGCAGTAAAACGCTGCTACATTTACAGTTAGTTTACATTTTAATGGGATAATCTGAAGAATGCTTTCCCAGCCCAAAACATGCACATTCTAGTCTCCAATTCTTAGGAAAGAGGCTTGGTAAAGGCTGGTCAGCACAAAATTCCATCTGACCTGATTGAAATCCTCTGGATCTGAAATTGCCTCCACCCCACAACTTTAGAGGGGGTGGGGGAGAGTAAGTGTGCGTGCACCCAGCTCCAAAAAGCAAAGTTTTATGACCCCTCTATTGCTACGTAGCAAGAGGCAGCCAACTGCTCTTTCCAAGGCTAAACTGTCACCAGTTGATGATGGCAGTGCACATTTTGGCTCAAGAAAGCGCTATGCTGAGTAATGCTAATTTAAACAACATCCAGTGAAACATCTGTCGAGAGGAAAAAGTACCAGATTGGTATTACAGATTAAATTGATAGACAAATCTCACATGCAACGGTAACTTTAAAACTTGTTTCTATGTATAAGTTACTAAGAATGACTGACTGTGTCCATTTAACAAAGAAGCAGAATCCTTAGAGTATTTTAAAATAAAATATTGACGCCAAACTTTAAAACTGTCTAATTAGGTTTGTATTTCACAGGAATGCCCATTTTATGGTGAAACAGCACTGCAGTTCTGTTATACGTGAACCCGACTAGACTATATACAGAGATGATAAAACTCACTCCAAGCGTTCAGTGAGAAATATTTCTAACTGATTTCTTCAATAAGGTCTTAAATGCTTCAGTAGTATTATTCTCCTGTCTGAACACACAATTCAGAAGTGTTCTAATAAAAAAAAATATTCACAGGAAACAAAAATCTCTTTTCCTTAACACACTTCAAACAAGAGTCCTATGCAATTCTGTATACATGGTGGAATTTCATAGCACTCAATGTAAAGACAGTATGTTCACTCCTGTCAGAGACAAGAGTACTGCCTAAAATCCTTCAGCTAAGAAGTAAACATATGATGCCATCAGTAATTTATCAACAACACTGGCAAGACGGAGAGTTAGCTTCAACTACACCAGAATATAGATCTTCTCTTAAATACATGTACAATTCAAGTAATTAAGAACAGCTTGTCATTTTGAAATATATATAAAACTTTGCTTTTGAATGCCTATTGCAGCATGATTCAGACATGCATTCTAAAGTATTGCAACGATTTAATGAATTTGAGGCAGCAGAAATATTACAACAGTGGTCTGGATTTGCCTGATTAAACCTGTGAACTCGCTGTAGTCTCTTCTGTTCCATGTGGAAATGAGTAAATAGAGTTACAAACACTTCTTATAAGGAAAGGACTGGAAATTTGGTGGTTTTGTGTATAAAGACACTTTAAAAGGCTGCTGCATCTGACTTGCGTCTACTCATGGTGTTGGGCATTGCTAAAAATTCAGTTAAGCATTTAAATTAAAAATAGTATCTTTCCTATTGCTCGTCACTGAAAGTTTCTTTGCACTGCAGCTATGTCCTGAATCCAGTATTATACATCAGGACGGCAGCTCAATCTAAGAGCTCTAGCATTCAACTCCTATGTAGGGACAGGAAGTGCATTATATGCTCCTGGATTGGATTTTAAGGACCAAAGCTCTTTCTGACACAGATTTTTATATAACCAGACTATGGCATCAAGTTATAGAGGTAGGCCTTCGGTTTACCTTGTTGTACTGACACCGACTATACTATTGTGATTCCCAGCCAGAGGATAAAAGGATCATAAAAGTGCAATCAACAACCTCCTTCCCCTCTAAAGAGAATCCTCATATCAATTCCATGAAGCCAACTGAATGAAATTCCCTTCTCCATGGCAGTTTCATCAAAATGAGATGATCAGCTTTAAATACTGAGAGAAAAATCAACCCTAGTAAGTTCCACACACAAAGCTCCCTGCTAAAACTGTCACAGCACGTTCCAATGCCGCTCATTAAATTCTGCACTTACTGCAAAGGCAGATCACCTTCCCAGCTGCTGTTACTTCCATCAGCAGCTAAACCACACACCCAAGACCATTAATTTCTGACAAGCAGCAGTACTTGGGAACAGACTTGTTGAACGGTTTGAATAAAATAAATGACAGCAGTTCTCTTAAACTTTAGTAAATCACTTTTTAAAAATAAGTAATTGCAAAGAAAAATACTTGGTAGTAATTGCACCCACTAAAATAGGATGAAATCCAAACAAATGTTAAAAAATTGTAGCTGTCAAACCAATATTGTATCTACAGGAAAGGGGGAAAAGAAAAAAAGGTGTCTATGCATTTGATTCACCTATTACATTAGCAAGATCTGAAATGTTCAGACAAAAAATTAGCAAAGCCTATGGTCAAAATAGCTTTTGTTTTCAATTACAGTCTAAAAATTGCAAGCAACCTTCATTTTTCTAAACTGCTAATTGTATCCACTGTGAATCTGTCATGACATTTTAAAAAACATGCAAGAACGAACAATGTACCTGCAGATTGATAGATTTGAAATCTGTATGTGTTCTTAATTTAAAAAGTGTTCAGAAGTGACAATTTCTAAATTGTAGAGAAAGCAATCAGCAAGATAGCCATCTGCTCAAACCTATCCTAGGACTACAGAATTTCATCTACGTTTTCATATGAAAGACATTTTTGCTGCAATTTAAGCAAAAAAGTAACTATTGGAGAGTCAGAATTTTTTTCCCTTAAGAACGTCCTCATTCGTGCACCTGAACTGCTTGGAATGTGTATAAACAACAATGACCAGTTCAAACTATTGACTCGCTTTCCAACTCTGATGAGGCTACCCCTTTACGCGAGAGCTTTATAGCAGTTGGTTTCTCTGCATCCACACCATTGCTTTCGGTGGTCTTGGGAGGGCTCAGTCCTTTCTGTTCTTCCTTTGGGTCCTCTGTGACATCAGGATAAATCACCAAAAATGTAGCGGTCAAAAAGCCCAGGAAGGATCCTACTGATGCTACCATTGGAATAACCTGGACTGTGCCTACTAGATCCACCACTCCACCAAGTGCTGAGGCCACCAGGATCTGGGAGATGTAGACCTGGCACGACAAGATAGCACAGTCTATGCCAAATCCTCGCTTTGAGTTCCCAGGGCTGTGGTGAATATACTGAAAGACAAGGAATATACATTAGAAGTCAGGCATCTAAGCATAAACAGTCTTCCCAGACTTCCTGAACCACATCCCCTTCATTTTTTAAAATGAATTGACCAGAAGAAACTTCGATATTTTAGACAATGTCAATGAAAACAGATGTGTCCAAGAAGTACTCTTACAGGCTGGAACCCAAACACAGCAGTACTAAGAATCTGAAAGTGAAGTTGACTGCACTTCTGCTGGAAATCAGTCAGGACAACAGAATCTTTGCACTTATGATACCTGGGGTTGTATCTCCAGACTATTATCAGTGCCTCTAACAGGTTTACAATACAGCAGATGGTGCTTAAACGAGACCGCTCAGTAGACAACCTATCCTCCCAATTAAGGAGAAAGGTCCTTTAATAAAAAAAGGTTCACCAAGATTTAAGACGTAGCAATGAATAGGAGTGCAATGACTGCATTCATTGCCTCACTTTTTCCTTTTAATTATTATTTGACCACTCCTTTTTAATGAAAAGGCCTGCACTCATATTTCATATGCATTTAACCCCTTTTACACCATCACTTAGCAACTTGGCATCAAGCTAATGTGTCCCCACTGAGCTAATTGTGGCCTGATTAAGTAGCAGTCATTGCTGTTCACTTTCATAATCTTTTCTCCGGGAGATGCCCCAACAATGCATTTTTCCCCAAGCAAGTGGATGTGGCAGATCTATTTTGTCACTCACAATCTAAACAGAGAGGTCCAAGTGAACTGCTGTAATTAAATATTTCACATACCTCTTTAATATCATGGTATTGTCCTAAAAGCGCATAAGGACAGTAGGATATGCTCATAGAGACGATTCCCATAGTGCTGATCATTATCATAGCAACGTACACATTGGGGAACATAGCCATCACTGCAGTTCCAATAGCAAAACCCAGCGTGCCCAGAATGTAGATCACCTTTATACTAAGGTCGTAGTTGTCCAGGTATTTTTGTAGTAAAGCTGCAGAGAATTAAAAGCAAAAATCAAATACACATTAGTCTACTGAATTACATTTTACAATACTCAGTCCTTCAGTCTGACATAACATTTAAGGATTACATGGCACTTTTTATATGTTCAGAGTGTTGAACAAGCACTGATTAATCTTCACCACCTACCTAGGAGGTAGGAACATGTTATCCCCATTTCAAAGAAGGGGGAACAGACACAGGTTAAGTGACTTGCCCAAGGCCACAATTCAAACATGTGGCAAAGCTGGGACTAGAATTCAAGTGTTGCAGGATTCCAATTCAGTGGTATCATACCACCACTATATGTGATCAATGGTATTAACTAACATTTTCTGTTAAAGGAAAAAAAAAAAGTGTCCAGATATTTTGAGCACAGGATAGATTCAGTTCCCTAACTCAGAGATATTTACTAAATTACATGCTTTTAAATAATCCAGCCCCAGAGCCAGACTTCCTTTTGTATTTTAGAATGAGACATCTGGCTGGACATGCCTGAATAATGAGATGGTCCCAAGGATATTAAATTGTAATTCACATGTGCATATGCACCCATGTGTGGGCTGCAAAAGGCAGATTTAAAGTAGGTCTAAAGCTCTATGTTACAGTATATTTCAAGTGCAAATGGTAGCTCTGAAGTTTATAGGGTGCTTATCTGTCAAACTTACACAGACTAATGTCTTAGAATGGTGTATTTAAAGAACAGTCTTTATAAAAACATTTTACACAGAAGATGAACATTTTTGATAGGCAGTTTTAGTTTTCTGATGGCTGGCTAAAAGTCACAAGTGCCCTCAGAAGTGGTTTTAGGTTTTAAACTATTAGAAAGGAGCTGTTCATATGTCTGCATTTGAGGTACTTTGCTATACAGACACTTGAGGAGCCAGCCTTAAGACTCTCATTATAACATCTGAAATGCATTTGCAAGTTTTCTCATGCCCCTCCCTCAATCTTGCAAGAACTGACTGGAAGGTTCACTCTGGAGTCTAGACAAAATTATGTTTTTACTTAGGAAAAAATATTTAACATACTGTCCCAGCAGTATCCCACTCACATGATTAGTGAGAAATACTTCATTGCTTGTCTGCATGGAGTCTCTTACCTGAGCAAACAGCAGCAGTCGCAGCATAAATGACCAAGCCCCTACAGCCCATCTGAACTCCAGCATTGTAGGCATGCAGTTCAGTAGAATTAGAAGGACCCTGCATGAAACAAAGATTTACCAGAGTATAATCAAAACAGAAGAATTACAAGCAGTTCTGCATTGGCAACACAGGCTCTTTGCTCACCTTGGGATCTCCTTTAAAGATGACCTGTCCCATGAAATCTGTATAAAATACTGCTTCAGCAATGATGGAAAACCAGGTTAAGAGGTGACAAAGGCAAAGCCTCAGGAGCTCATTGGGCATTTTTAGCATAGAGAGCCACAGAAGTCTGACAGTGGTTTCAGTTTCCCCTTCTTCACTCTCAGTGTCTCCACTAGAATTCGTTGTTCCACTCTGATTCCTGTGCCTGTACCTCTGCCGCTGTCTCTTCTGCATGTCATAGATATCATTCATGCTGCGGGAGGACTTGATCAAGACAATGGCATTGGCCCGTCGGAAACGATAGCGGTGAGAACCTATTTTGCCATAGTAAGAGAAAGTATAAGATGGCTGACGATAGAACATGTGCCTTTGCTTGCGCATGGAGTTTGAAGTACTAGATTGCTTCATGCCAATCCTAGCATGTCCACTGAGGAGATCTTTTGGTAGGGAGCCATTGCCATTTGGGACTCTGGCTTCATTCAAGTGATTATCAAGCAACATCTCCTCTTTTTCATTTTCCCTGAGGAAAGCAGACAGGCGGTTAAATTTGCACTTCAGAAGTTCCTGGCTGTTGCTGAGGGGAGTGTTTGGGTATGAAGGGTCCTGAAAAATGGAGGGCTCAATATCATGTAGAAAAAGCAGCTCTGATTCAATTTCCAGAGTAGCATCTGGCATGTGCAGAACAGAATCGCTCTTACTCCTTACGATGTCCACCTCAAGGAACTCCATATCAAGGTCCTGCTCTGACTGAACCTCCTCTGGGTACACAGAGGTCCCATAGGGATCTTCCTCGCTAATTACATTCAGTCGATTCAGAGGTGGAAGGCTGCCACTGAGCTTAACACTAGAAAGTGTATCTGCTTCATCTTCAATTCTGTCTTGTTGAGGGTTATACTGTTCTTCTTCAATGCTAAAAAGGTGAAGAGCGACAGAGACAGAGAAAATAATGGCTGCAAAAAAGAAAAGTACTTGTTCTTGAGATTTAAAAAGGGCACCCAAGAAGGTCTGCATCCAGTCCAGCCCTCCTAACATATAGCCAATGGCTCCTCCAAGACCTGAGGACGGGAAACAAACAAAGTGTTACTATTTTGCTGCATGAAAATAAAGAGGTTACATTCAGTTTGATCTCAAAACTTAATTTTTCCTTGAAATATCATCTCATCTAAAAGCACCCAAAGGTGATCCAGAAATGCACAGAAACAGGAAGTGAGACATGTAGAAGTTTCCACTCCTAAGTTTAAGACATTTCTTGTTTCATGGGAAGTATGAGTCTTTTAAAGACTGCCATGAATTATTTTAAGTGGTGCTGCACTGGAATTCTGGATTTCCCAGCTTTAATTTAAAATATATTTCCAGGCTGCAGTCAACTCTCAGTCTGGCAATGGGAAGAGGTTCAAGAAATAAAAAGTGGTCAGGCAAATTCTCACAAAATGGAAAAATTTTTAAGTCTACAGCTTTAGATGAAACTCCAAGACCATAAGTGATCGGTTAGTCCAGTGTTATCATGTGATAACAAGCTGATGCAATTGACAGAGTACATGATTTCAGTACTGCCCTAAACCCACATATTTCTAATGATGTGGTTATTTACAACTATGGGAAAACCAGAGTTTTAATATTAAAATGTCCTTGACGGAACTGAAACAAATATCCATTTGGTATGTTACCATATATTTTAACTATACACCACACCCAATTCTCCTTTCGGTTACACTGGTGTACGTCCAGATTACTCCAGATTTATCTTAGTGGAATAACTCACTGATAACATGATAATGGTGAAACTTGGGCCAGTTGATTATTTGCCTGTCTTTTCCATTTAGATTGGAAGTACTTCAGGGAAGAGAACGTCTTACTACATGTTTGCAGAGTACCCAGTGCAACAGGGCCCTAATCTTGACCGAGTCCTCCTCTAAGTGCTTTGGTAATACAAATACAGGCAGTCCTTAACTTTACGACGTTCGTCTTATGACAAATGGCACTTACAGCATTTCTGAATTAACACCTTGATGCAACTTACGACCACTTGTTTTGACTTTACAATGCTCGGTCCCGCAATGGAGTGTATTGCAGTTCTGAGTTACAATGTTTCCACTTATGACGCAATTTACAGAAACCAACTGTGTCGCAAGTCCGAGGACTGCCTGTAATCAGATGATGCTTTATCCTGTCTCCACTTGCAAGTATTATTTTGTCATAGCCAGGGTTCACATAAAAAGTATCAAGACCTTCCACATTGGGATGGCTACGATGCAGTATGGACACGAGGAGTAAGTTCAGTGAATATCTACAGCTAATCTTTCAGTGAAATGACTTGTCAACTTCATGCAGATACAAAAATTGCAGGAGAGATGCAAGTTAACTGCATACCAGCTGAAAAGGCATGGATGTTGAGTGCCATGTCTTGTTCTTCACTGTCCACCACATCCAGTAAATAGGCCCGAATTGGCCCCTCTGTTGCATCAGCACAAAAATCCAATACCACCACCCCAAGCACTGTGAGAACTATGCCAATGGGCTGCTTGTCTGGGACATCTCCAATGGCCAGACCTGTGGGGGGGAAGGGGGGGAGGAGGGGAACGGAAAAAAAAATCTTTAAGCATTTTATCCAAAAGGGGCAAACTGCTCAAAAGCAAGGTTAATCTCCTTAAGAGAAAGGCAACCAATGCACTTACTGGAAACATTCCTTTACTGAATAAAATGGCCATTTCAGTTCTTTGGCACAGCTTCTTGCATGGTCTGGGACAGAAGATACGTTTTTACATTTATGAGAAAAACTCTTGAGAAACAAGTGTCAATCTGTTTTAAGCACCTCAGAAAGTATCAGCTACTATCTTTCATTTCTCATACATGTGATCCTCCAAATTCCAAAGGCAGTTTTTGTGACAGGTAGCCAGGGTAGAGAGGTCAGCACCCAAAAAATTACAAAACTGGTCAAAATAATGGTTATAAATGCAGTTATACAAGTTTCATTTTTCCCCATTCAATGTTGTATATTGCACCTTTCAATATAGCGCACTCCTAGATGGTCCTGCTGGTGTAAGCTACACTAATGGTGCATTCCAAAAGTGGAAATACGCAGAGGTCACTCAAACAATACCGCCAATTTCTCAAAGGCCTGAAATTGCTTCTGTGTTTTAAAACTAATCCTATGGAACACATTGAGTATGCTGCTATTACATGCATCTCTGTTCCCTCAGCAATATTGCAACGCTCCCCTCCCCCCATAGTAACAAAAGGGTAATTAGGGTTGTCAAGCAATTAAAAAATTGCAATTAATCGCACTGTTAAATAATAATACATCGCCCCTCACATTTTGGAAGACGCTTCAGATTCTTAAACCTTGGGTCGAGTCCTGTAACTATCTCACACTGGTACCTTCTTTGCGTTTTGTCAAATCTGCAGCGGAAGTGTTCTTAAAATGAACATGTGCTGAGTCATCATCCAAAATTACTATAACATGGAATATATGTCAGAATGTGGGTAAAAGAGAGCAGGAGACACACAATTCTCCCCCAAGGAGTTCAGTCACAAGTTAAAATAAAAAGTGTTATTTCATTTTTTTTTTTTAAATATGAGTGTCATCAGCATGGAAGCATGCCCTCTGGAATGGTGGCCAAAGCATGAAGGGGCACACATATGTTTAGCATATCTGGCATGTAAATACCTTGCCATGCTAGCTACAAAAGTTGCATGTGAATGCCTGTTCTGACTTTCTGGTGATGTTGTAAATAAGAAGTGGGTAGCATTATCTCCCATCAATGTAAACAAACGTCTTAGCGACTGGCTGAATAAGTAGGACTGAGCGGACTTGTAAGCTCTAAAGTTTTACAGTGTTTTGGAGTGCAGTTATGCAACAAAACACAAACATTTGTAAGTTGCACTTTCACGAAAGATTGCACTACAGTACTTGTATGAGGTGAATTGAAAAATACTATTATTTTTTACAGTGCAAATATTTGTAATTAAAATATAAAGTGAGCAGTGTACACTTGGTATTCTGTGTTGATAAATAGAAATCTATATATTTGAAAGTGTAGAAAAAAATATTTAACACATTTCAATTGGCATTTCATTGTTTAACAGCAAAGAGTCCTGTGGCACCTTATAGACTAACAGAAGTTTTGGAGCATGAGCTTTCGTGGGTGAATACCCACTTCGTCTGATGCATTGTTTAACAGTGATTAAAACTGCAATTAATTTTTTAAATCGTGATTTGAGTTAATTGCCTGAGTTAACGGCAATTAAGTAATAATTATTTTTAAAAAAAGTGTTCTAAAAGTTTGAGAACACAGACCACTGATTACATTTTTACTAAATCAATCACTAGAAGATGAAATGTTGCCAAGTAAAAGTTTAAGCTGATGCATTAAGTTATGTTTGCCAATATCAACAGATGCAGACCTAAACTAACATACAGAGGTATCTTAAATCAGAATGAGCTTCCTCTTCAGCTAGATAAATCTATTAAGAGGCCAGCAGTCAGATCGCTTTCACAAATTTGCAGGGGGAGAAGGAATAGCAGGAGCAGAGACAACTAGTGGACAAAGCAACAACCACATCATATATTACCCACTCCAAGCATTAACATTTTCTTGCAGGGAGTCAGTGTAAGAAAACTGGTGGAGCAAAGCAATGGAAGTTGCTGATGTCTAATAAGTAGACATGATTTGTTTATTAACAGGAACAGTTTTTATCCCAGGCAAACTGTAGGAAGTTAAAAACGTCACGTCACATGGCGGGTCAAACAGACTTTGGAAAGGTAAAATGCTGACCCAGTGTCAAATGCTCAGTTTGCTTCTGGAATATTAAGACTTCTGTTAAAAATAGGGCTGCGTCTACCACACAAATAAGAGCAAAAGAGTTATGGCTCGGTTCATTGCTATTGTATCAATCCAAAGGTGATGTAAATGTTTGCCCAAATTTACTTGCTGCTGCCAGTCCCATACTAAATTTCACAAAGATTCTCAGATCCTAGATTATATCTTGTAGTAAACTATGTTCTAAGCAAACAATTTATTTTTAACCACTTTGATGGGGACACGGGAAAAATTATTTTCCCACATACAGTTTCTGATAAACAAATATTAACAGTGTTCTGGACATTTTCAATACCAGGACTAAGAAAAGAACAAGAAAAAGTGAAAAGATAATTTTTGAAATAATGCTGGAAACAGGATGTGTTGCCAGATATGCATTAAAGGGAAAATGGATCACAACAGGAAACGTTTCCCTGTGAACAGGTTGCTACAGTTTTCCCATGTCAAGAACTGGCCGAATTCATCTTAGCGTCTGCAAATATGCTGGCAACCACTATTAATGACTAGGTATTAACAGTTACAGCTAGGCTTGCAACACATCTACTCTAGTATTTAGCACAGTACTGTAATTTTTGAAAGAGAACAAACAAGCAAAGTTTGGCATAGTTCACATGTCAGAAATCTCAAGACTATTAATTTAGTACTAAACATCATATAAATTAATCAACCGCACATCTGTTTCTTATATAAATATTTTAGATCCAAGACTGTAGCAAAAAGAGGAATGCAGGTGATTTCCCCATTATTTACCTATAACAGAGCCATTAAGGAAAAGTGCAACACCAAAGAGGACACCAACGCAGAGAGCAAGAATAAAAGGCCGCCGGCGGCCCCAGCTCAGCGTGCAGCGGTCACTAGCCGAACCTATGAGTGGAGTGAAGATCAGGCCCAGGATGGGGCTAAGGAACCAAGTGAGGCTGTAGTATTGCTCAGGAAGACCTAGGACAAAGACAAAGAGGGTTCACAGATTACATGTTGGGCAATGAACATTTCAGACCTAACAGGACTGTCTCTGTTTATGAAAGGTACAATACATGAGCAACAATATGTCTGTCTCTAGTAGTCGCTCTCCTGAATGCACAACTGCATTAGATTCCCTAATGGCAGAAAACTCACAGGAATTAGACAAGTTATAGTTCAATTTAAAACCACATGCAGCATGAAGATTACAGTTAACATACCTGAATGGCTGAAAATAAAAGGTTATAAAATGAGTAGCATTATTTAGGAGTCAGTGGGGAGATCTGACCCTGTAGGGAGAGAGTAAAATAGAGGAGTCTATGTTTAGCAGGACAGTTTTTGGACTTTACTTGTACATGGATATATAAAAACAGTGAGTCTTCTGACATTCTTGAAGAATTACCTGTAGACCACTGCATCGGCTATTTCCCCTTCTTGCAGACGATTGATGCAAAACTATTAATAACCAACTGATGCAAGTCTGAGAAAAGCAACATTCAGGGCTAATAAAGTTTTTGAAAATTGGACTTAATAAATATCTTAACGTGTTAAAATGAAACCAGTGCCCTACTCATTGCTGTGCTTATAATTTTGTACCAAAGTGTACTCCGGATAAAATTGAACAATGGATAAAAAGCAATTATTTGCTAGCCTTCAGAATGGATAAATAGGTTGCTCCTCTCTAAAACCAAAAGGGTTTTTTGTTTTGCCTCCCCCCACCCCAAAAAAGAAGAAGGTTATTGAGTTCTGTGTTCAGGATTGAGAGGGGAAGTGAAATTAGTTTAGTGGGAAAAAGCTAGCACAAGTGATGAACAACATCTGGAGAAAGACAAGTGAACAGAAGGAAGGAGACCCAAAAAACCCCCAAACACCCCCCCCTTTACTCCCCAAACCAACCACACAAAGCGGAAAAAAAGCCTGCTACCCACATTTAGTGTGAGTAATGCTGTCCTGCAGCCTATAGATGTCTGGAGTGCTTCAGAGCAGGTGTTACTCTTACTGAATGTATGTTCAGAAGTGTTTTCCCTCTTTAATACAGCACTACCTCATATATCCTTTGGATACAATTTACAACAAAGCAATATGGGCAAAACAGTTCATTGTTTATTGTCTAAGTAGCACAGAGCCTAAAATGCCAATATTCTAATGCTAAAGAAAAATACTTACAATTCAAAACCATTAGGTAGTGATCACAACTCTTTGATCTTTACCACTGAGGTCAAGCTGCACTTCATGTGTTCATTCTGTGGATATTAGTTATCAAGTGGGATGATGACAATAATTCAGAAAAACCCATAAGGTAGTTCAGGAAAGTCTAATCTCATTGCTATTTAAAGTACCATCAAGTCTTGACTAACATGACGACTTGTTCTATGAGAACTTGGTTTCCCAAGATAGCAGGAAACAGTATGTGGTACAGTAAATAAGCTATAAAGACCGAATTTAGTTGTTGCTTACTAAAGAAGAACATTTCATCCTAAAGGTTCTGAATGATGTTCTGAAGCTAAGAACTTCTGTGTGATGGGACCAGCTTTCGCCAACTGTAACATGTTCACGACCACAGCTGCTTAGCCCAATATCGGGCTATTAAGTTCATCAGACTGCACTCTGAGCTTTGTAAGGACTTCTGCTACTAGTGGAAAGGCATACAGAAGCTCTCTTCCCAGTGGATGGAGCAGGTACTCTTTAATAGCTCTTTCTTGGCTGGAGCTGAAGATCAGTAGCATCCTGTTCAACTGACTGGCAGAGATCCACTTCCAACATCCTCCACTAGAAGAGGATCTAGTCTCTCCTTGATGTAGATCTCACTCATAGGGCTTAAGCTAGCTTGCAGTTGTGTTCTCCTTCCCTGCTAGCTATGAGATAACTACCAGTGGCCTATGGGACAAAGCTCAGAGACGTGCCAAGGGAACTACAAATAGATGGGGCTGTGGGACCAAGTGTTCACACCATGGCTCAGGCTACCACCTGCTGGCTCCTGCTTAGCTTTTCTGACAGGCTGATGAAGTCTTGGATATTGGCCAGGGGCGGGAAGGCTTTTAGTTGGTGCTCCCTTCTAGGTGTAGCGCAAGATCTTGTGGGACATGTGAAGTTTACTTCCCAGCTTTCAGGGACAATTAAAAGTTTACAGCTTTCCGCAGTCTCTGCTCAGACTACAGCTCTAGCTTGCATCTATACCAGCCAGCTCCCCTCACTGAGCCTATTCCTGGCAGAGCACTGCACAAAGTCAGCCAGCAGGGGTGCACTCGCACAGGAGTAGGTCTTAGGATACAGTCCTGCCTGAGGGCCAGCCTCTGCTTGCATACTGATTTTATACCAGTGTTCATTCTTTTGGCTTCACTAGTTTACTCCAGCATGAGAGCAGAATCAGGCTCTGGATGTTTAACAAGTGCCAAGCCAGACCATATAAGATGTTAACACTTATGCATACCTCATCTATTGCACAGGCTGGAGGAAGTTTAAATTGCAGAAACCAAGCTCAGGAGGAGGAAATTCTTCAGCACAACAATGTACAAAGCTCAAAGCCAGACAGGTTTTAAAGTTACTTATGGTTGGATGACTTTTTGCACCCACTACATACCTGCAAGACATAAGAGAAGGAAACGCCCAGCACTGTTTACTCCCTAGAAATCCCCTTTCGTCAGGTTAGCCCTGCATCAGTGGTTCACGCCATGTGATGCAGCTTGTTATAACAAGTACTACCTTAAAAGACATCCAGTAATTAGTTTCATTAACATAACTGGTCTGTGCAGAAGTCACCATAACATGAAACAAGTCAAATGCCATAAACCTTTTCAACACATGTATGCTGGGAAGAGTTTAAATTCTGAGCTTCAGAATTGGGTAATTTTTGTTTTGAGACATTTATTGACATCTGAGCTCAACTCAGAAAGGCTTAATCTATTTAAGCCAAAGAAGGTGTTGCATGCTAACCATACAGTTTCAAATAAAACACAGCTGAAGACACCCAAAGCTAGCAAAAAGTTTCAATTACTTACATTGTTTATGTACTGTTGTACCTACATGTCTGATACATTTTCTTTGACTTCAAATAGATTGATACTGTCATTCAGAGACTTTCCTCTGGTATTCCATCCTTCAGTTAAGAGAAAGAAACTTGATATGGCATTAGCTTGTATATCAATCTTTAATCTGATCTGAACTGATCACTCAGGTACAAAATGAAAACCCACTTTTAAACCTTTGTCAGCTGTAATAGAATTTTCACTTCTTTAAATTCTTCAGACGGACAGTGAATTTGCATGCTCTGAAGCAAGGTTAATGAATTGCAAAGAAAGGTTACTGAACTGTTGCACAAGTGTCACAAGATTTTTTTTTTTTTTTTTAAAAGCTGATTTTATTGCTAGCATTACTTCTGTTTACTACTTGAAAGGTCAGCTGGTTTCTGGACATTATGTAAATCAAAGAATAGTCAAAAATCAGGCTAAGACAAATCGCTGTGAGGAAAGTTTACAGCAGGAGTCAGCAACCTCTGGCATGCAGCTCGGCAGGGTAAGCGCCCTGGCGGGCCGAGCCAGTTTATCTATCTGCTGCGTCAGCAGGTTTGGCTGGCCGCGGTTCACTGTCCCAGGCCAATGGGGGCGGCGGGAAGCGGTGCAGGCTGAGAGATGTGCTGGCCGTGGCTTCCCACCACCCCCACTGGCCTGGGAAAGTGAACCGTGGCCAGTGGAAGCCACGATCGGCTGAACCTGCTGACGCATAGATAAACTGGCCCAGCCCACCAGGGTGCTTACCCTGGCGAGCTGCATGCCAGAGGTTGCCGACCCCTGGTTTACAGTCTTAGTTACCAAAAGCTAGGCTCCTAAATCCACATAAGAGGCACTGAACACTTTAATTTGCAATAGTTTCAAAAGGGGCTCAGTACTTCTGTGGGGAAAAATAAGCCATTTAGACACCTAAAGTAAATATGGTTTGAGAGGTCCAACTTTGAAATTTTTCAGCAAACTACTTTTTAGTAGCCAGAATATTCTTCTTTAGAAATGTATTATAAAGGCTTGTGCAAAACTTGAGCCAAAAGAGAAAAAAAATTAAGTACAACGCCTCCTGTTTTTCTGCAGAGCTGTCAAGATGCCTTGAATGGGTCAGAGGTAACTTTGTAGAGATGGCTTCTACAGCGATTTGACCATTTCACATTCATTTAGTGATCAGAAGAAGGGAAACCTTTGACATTGAGTATAGGCTGCAGCTGCACCTTATCTTGTCTGACTAGCACTTCCACTCTCTGCCATTGCAGTTCAGCTGCCACACATGAACCTTGCATTCACCCTGCTGTTTGCAGGTCAGAAGTTTGCAACACACACCTCTTCCCACCAAGATTCACAGTGGACAGAGAAAGGCATGTCTGGCTTCTCCAAACATTGAAAGTATGCCTACACTGGGAGGGCGCCTCCCAGACTGGACTGACAGGATGGTGTTGGCAGGGCTCACATTAGTGTATTAAATTTAGCAACATGGACTTTGCAGCTTGGGCTCTCAAGCATGCAGAGGGAGGGGATGGGTTTGGGTGCCCGAGCTCCAGCGTCACAGCAACATCCCGACTATGATTTTTAGCAAGCTAGTGCAAGTCCCACAAACACAAAAGGCTGTTGCCCAAGGCTGCGAGGCTCAATCCCAGGTGTAGCATAGACATAGCTTGCTAATTCAGTGTTCATAATTGCAACAAGCCTCAGCGGTGAGACTTAAAGACATCCCTCCTAGATGTTCATAAAGCCCAGACTATCTGCATGCCTAAGGGATTTTATTTTTTGAGGAACAGAGCTGGGGGAGGGGAGTACTTTCAAAAATAGCATCTTGGTCACTCCAGCAGTGCCAGGTTTTGTATAGCAATAGGCATTTTATATTACAGACAAAAGGCCAAAGACACTTTTGGAGCAGTTCCTGACAAGAGTCTGTTTTTACTTCTATCCTGGCATATGAGTTACTAATAGAAAACCAGTCTGTTACAGTATTTCCATGTGTTCACACACACATCCCCACCCCCACCCACCCACATTAGGAGAAAACGGAGTGAATTTGAAAGGATGAAGCTGAAGCGCCCCAAAATGTTAGGTGCCTCTTACAAAATATGGTTTCTACCCAAGAGATATGTCACATTTAGACACTGCAAAATGAGGCTCAAACACATCACAGAGGGGTTAAGAAGGGTGAAAAAGATATTACAGATACTTATGAAGGCACATGTGCTTTCCCATAGTTCCATTTTTTGCATTCTTCCCGCCCCTTTACAGGCAGGATTTAAATAAGGTGATGGAGATGGCATGTTGAACATGTCCAGCCAGAAGGAGAGAAGATGAGGGAGAACCTTCTTTGTCAGTGCCAAAAACTGAAATCCCCTGCTGTGTTGTGCTGGGGAATATTCATTACCACCATCTAGTGGTAAAAAAGGCAGCCAGGTGGTATTTTAAGAGTGAATTTCATTCACGTGAAATGTGTCAGATTATTAGCCCTGTAGATTCCAGTTCTGTACACTCAGAACAGGTACACCAAGGGAGACATTTTGACTGAACTTGGAATGAACTAATCTTTTATTGTGTGGTACTCATCTATTCCCATCCAGTCACTGGTCCTTTTACCTGAGTCTTGCTAAGGTGGCAATTTCTGTCAATTGCTTTATTCAGCTGGTAACTGGACTGTATAAGTTCATGACTGAGCCTATATGGGCCAAATGAGCTATCAATAAGCATTTTTAGTCCAATGAGGCTTGAACTGGGGAACCTAGAAGTGAAAGCACCTGCATCCTGTTACCAATCCCATGAGCTGTCTGGTGCTGTCCCTTTATTATAATCCTTTTGCCTGCAATTTTCCACTATTGTGTTTGTCCTCTCAGGGAATAGGATCCAAACTTTGATTTGTGACCATTAACAGTCATGCACTGAGCTAGGCAACACTTGTAATTGTTTATGATTTTTCTGTTGACCTCTTGTGGGGCGGGGAGGGGGGAGTAATTCAAGTACTGTTATTTAGCAGTCAGCGAAAACACACAAATATTGAAGAGGAAAAAAATACCCTGGATAAACAAGCTCTAGTACTGGCCCCATGAGCTGACTTTGTGGAGAAGGTTAGAAGTCCCAAACAACTCAATGAAAAACAATTTCTATTAGCAGTTACCACTGCCACTGAGACCCTTGCAACGTGGCATTTCCCAGCAAGCTATAAACAAACAGGACACTGGCTTCTAGTAAATAAGTTTTTGTTTTTTCCCCAGACAAAAAAAAAGCCCAACAATAGTGGGACCAGCACGGCTCCTGGTTCACAGGAAATGCTTACTGTGTCACCACTAGTTTGAGGGCTGTATGAGGTCACGAGTTGCATGGAAGAAAGACTAAGTCACATGCAGTAGTTTCTATTCAAAAACTTCTTTCTGATAAAGTTCTGGGTGGGGGTGGGTGAATAGTTCCTTGCAAGTATAAAACAAAAAGATCTGACATGGGAATAGGAATTTAGCTTCTGTTTTCATTTGTCAAATTATCACCTAGAGCAGGGGTCGGCAACCTTTCAGCAGCGCAGTCTTCATTTATTCACTAATTTAAGGTTTCGCGTGCCAGTAATACATTTTAACAAAGTCTCTTTCTATAAGTCTATAATATATAACTGAACTATTGTTGTATGTAACGTAAATAAGGTTTTAAAATGTTTAAGAAACTTAATTTAAAATTAAATTAAATTGCAGAGCTCCCAGACCTGTGGCCAGGACCCAGGTAGTGTGAGTGCCACTGAAAAATCAGCTCGCGTACTGCCTTTGGCACACGTGCCATAGGTTGCCTACCCCTGACCTAGAGATTTGCTTATATTCTTGAGAACCAAAAATCAGAACCAAAGAGAAATAGAGAAGTATATGTGCACATAAAAGCCATTGTGTTTTGCAAATACTATGCATTCTGCACTACTGGCCCTTAATTAAAATACTGAATTTTGCTCAATATTGGTAACAATCCTTTACCTAGTTAAGTTTTCCAGATTATGCGTTACAGATGTTGTATTTTATTATTGTAACAAAACAGTACTAGGACAAGATCAATAAATATTTGTCATAATCTCACCACAAAAATATTTTTCAAGAGCCAGTAAATAAGTGTAAAACCCCCAATGTCTGCACATATTCTCATTAGAAGAGAATTTTATAGAGCAGTGTCAGCTGTGTTAATTTCTTCCCCTTTCAGGGGGCTTGTATAAAGAATGGGGCTTCTGAGAGAAGAATGCACTTTTAAAGAAAGGTTTTTAGATTCCTTCCCTTTGAATTAGGCAAATATTTTTAATGCTAAATTGCCACTCATTCATTATTTCCCCAAAGCAAGTGGGAACATGGAGGCTGCCAGAAGATTGCATGCTGACTCTGGTGAGCATTATTTTCCCTATGAACCTTTGTCAGAAACATTAAACAGACTATACCTCTCTACTCTTCAAACAAAGCTTCCTTGTAACATTCCTGCAAATCAGATGGTTCAATCTCAGAAGACTGAGGGCTCAAAATAGACTCTGACCTACCTAGCAGGTTCCCTTCACTTGGAGTAGTCATCTCCTGTGGTCTGCTACTCCTGATGTCCTCAGGGGAGGGATGCGGTCCTGTTCCCACCTCTCCTAAAAACTTCAGAGGTTGTCTTCCCCATTATTCACCCCAGATTCCTATCTTGCCCATAAATGATTCTTTCCATTCCTCTCTAATTCTCCTATTGAGTCTGTTCTCTTAATCCCTCACCCCCCAAGGACAGTCCTATGTATCCAATTCATTCTGCGTTACTCTACTGGCATGTCCCACAATGGATTCCCCCTTCTCTCCATGAAGGGAGCTGCTCCATGTCTGAAAAATCACGTTGGTCTGTGAACATGGACATCACTACTAGCCGCAAGAGGACTGGCTTGGAGCCAGGCAGAGGGCATAGGCTTCCTGAAAAATGCTATCACCCGTTCTACTCAAAGATCACTACTGAGGTGAGGTTGACTGGTCTATAGCTCCCGGCATTCTCTCTCTCTTTTTTTAAAAAAATGGGCACCATATTTGCCTTTTTCCAATCATCTGGGACCTTCCCCAAGCGCCATGAGTTTTCAAAGATGGCCTATGGCTCTGCAGTCACATCAGCCAACTCCCTCAGCACCCTCTGATGCATTAGATCCAGACCCATGGACTTGTGCATGTCCAGCCCCCAATCAGCAAAGACTCTGAAATCTGTAGCTCTGACAGTAATAATCAGTTTGCATCCTGGTGCCAAATAAGCTGAAAAAGATAGAAATAAAATTTAATTCAACCCTCTAGCTTGTTAAACCAGTAGTGATTGACAAGTGCCTTTTGACCCTTCAGCAAGAGAATCTAAAGAACATTAACTCCAGATACAAAACACTTTAAACAAGAATCCCTGAAACCTAACAGACCTGCCCCTCATTGAGAGCTGTAGGTTGTATGCTCCATGAAAATACAAGTTACACCTAACCAGCCCCTCAAGATTAAGTGCATAACCTAGGCTTAACTATCCCTAGAAGGCACAGGAGACTGCCTGTTACGGGTAGTTCAGAAAAGCTACAGATACACAAGCACTTAAAGGTCACGTACAAGAGTACAAGGAGTATGCAGTGCACATTGGTTTATAACTGCTAGGTCGCACCTATGTTTAGGTGAATGCAGCAGTCAGTAAGTTGCTTTTCTGCACTGTAATCTTTTTCTCTCTCTCTCTCGTAAGGGATGGAATTAAAATGCATAAGCTGTGCATGATGCCCCACTTATACTCCACATGCGTTACGTAAGACTGCAGTATTTAGCCATTTTGTCTCACTGCAAGATTAGACAATTACAATGACATGTGTTGCCTGCAGATATACAGCATCCCAGTTTACCCAAAGCTCAGTGTTTGTTACAATTTCGCCTTTAGAAACAGGAGTGTTTCAGTTAAGGATATAATTTAATTTGTCTAGTTTATAATTTAAAAGCTTACAATACTGCCCAATAATATGAACTCTTATTTACAAGATATCTTTTTTGCTGCATTGATTAACATATTGTCTCCGAACAGGATTATACACTTTTCATTGGAGAAAATTTTAAAGGTCAAGTCATTGCTGCAATACAGCTACCGTTTTGCATTAAGGACTTTAAACTGTATGCAACTAGAAATACTAAATTTGCTTGAGAGGTCAAATTAGATCATCAGTGAAGAACGGAAGCCAATGATTGCTCGTCAGGTTAGAAGGTTTAGGAAACTAGTGCAGATCACTGAGGATGCTGCTTGCAGCTTTTAGGTTTGACAAAGCCTCTCCAATTTCATTCCGAATGGTCTTAAGAATATGAGTAGGCACCACCTGGGATCTTCAGTTACATGAAGTATTAATTTTTTAGTTAGGTATAACAACATTCTCTCACATTTACAGAGTGTCTTCCTTTCCAAAGGCTCCCCGAATTTCTAAGCTGCACACATAACAGAATAACTTTAACACTAACGCAGACACCGTTTGAATGGATGGCAACAACCCAGCATAGAAGGAAGTGGGGGTAGAGTGAAGGGGATATTTTGGCCAAGGATATCAGGGGAAAACTAATCCAATGAAGACATCTCACTGCAGGGCAATTATGATCTCTCCCCTTCACCCCCCGCCCCCAACAGACCCATGCACAAAGCCAGGACAAATCTGACTGTTTTGGGAGGGTTAGGACAAACAAGATTCCAATCTCACATGACATACAACTACTTGCTTCCTGCCAAGCAAGCTACTTGCCTGCACTTAGTCTTGGATACACTGACCAAACAATATACATTACCCGAGGCTGAAGAGGCAGAGCAAGCAGACTGAGGGCAGGTCTACATTTAAAGTGGCAGTGGCACAGCTGCATCGGTGCTGCTGCACTGCTTTATTGAAGATGCTACTAGGCAGATGGAGAGCTTCTCTCACGGGGTACCATAGTTAGGTGGTAGCTGTGTTGATGGGAGATGCTTTCCTGTAGTTAGCACTATGTCAACACCAGGTGGTCAGGTCAGTATAATTACATTGGTCAAGAGTGTGAAAAATCCACACCTCCCAAGTGACAGTTATACCAGTATTTTGTAGCATAGACCTGGCCTGTGTGGAGCCTAAGGCAAGAGTTTAGCAAAGGCACAGGTAGGCATGTTATTTATTCCTTTTGTTACTTCATATTTACAAGGAAACAGAATGAAAATAAAAACTGGTCTATCTTGAGTTGTATGCATTGGGGAGACTAGGCATCTGGGACACACATGCCAGATCACATCAGCAGCCAGTCTCTGAAGGAGTGACATACAAAAACACACCCACACTTTTTGGGGGCTTGGAAATCCTATTTAGAATCCTGGCTGAACAATTGTAAAATGCCACTTTCTTACCGAATGTAATGTTGTTTTAGCCCAGGATATCAGAGAAAGACAAGGTGGGTGAAGTAATCTCTCTAGTTCTGTAGGAACTCAAAAGCTTCTCTCTCTCATACACCAAACAGCAGTTGGTCCAATAAAAGATATTACCTCACCCCAACTTGTCTCTGACCTTTTTACTGAGTATCTTTTCCCTCGGGGTATTTAGAGTACTGTTTGTTTTAGAGACAACATAGCTAAGAAGGAGACGGGTTTTTCTTAGGTATCACCAGAATTGTTCACTAAATTCAAACTGGTCACACTTGTGCAATCTCACTGAAGGCCATGGTACTGCACAAGTATTATAAAAGCCATTATGAGTTTCACAGATGTAGCTAATGGCCTAATTTAGCATTTGTGTTATTGGTGAAGACACATGAGAAGGAAGAACCCAGCTGGAGACTCAGCCCAGAACACATCTGAAAGGCTGGCAGCTAAAAAATATTTTCATCTGCAAGATGAGCAAGTTTGATATGGAATCAGTGAAATTCATGGGGAACTTCAGTGTCACAGTTCAGGATTAGCTGCACCTTTGAGCTGGTCTCCAGTTTCACCAAGTAAACCCTTTCAGATTTCAGGCCCCTCATCTGCTCCTGTCCTGGAGTGGGATCCCACAATTCTCCCACTCTAATCAAGTAGCCCCCGAGGCCACCAGCTGTGTTGCTCAGCAGTCCCAATGGGGTTCAACAGCCAGAAAACTCTCTTTTGGGAACTGTGACCAGTAGGTGAATAGAGTGAACCAAACCAGATTTTTAAAACAAAAGTACACTATACGTTCTACAGTAGGAACAAAGCATTAAAAAAAATCCAACCAAAAAAACCCCCACCTTTTCTTTTAAGTCTACACACCCATCTTTTCCTAAAGCTTAGATAAGCCTAGCTTCTCCTAGGCACCCCCACTTCTGAGAACTGGGGTTCAGTCTGCTCCCCATGCAGTTCCTGTCTCTTCCACCTGGTGTTTCAAGGGCATAATTTTTAATCCATTCCAGAGATCTTGGACTAGAATCACCCCACCTTTTTTCCTAACGATGCAAAGAGTGACCATAGAAGGATTAAAGGCTGAGTTGATTCTAGATGGATTCAAACCCTCAACCTACCAAACAGCCATTGCTACCGTAATATACATTTATAAGGACTTTGTGAATCATCACCATGCTGCAGCAACAACCTCCTCTTTTCTAAAGGCTTTAGGATGTACTATCGGGCTGTTTATAATACAGGGTATGTCTACACTACAGGATTATTCCAATTTTACATAAACCGGTTTTGTAAAACAGATTGTATAAAGTCGAGTGCACGTGACCACACTAAGCACATTAATTCGGCGGTGTGCGTCCATGTACCGAGGCTAGCGTCGATTTCCAGAGCATTGCACTGTGGGTAGCTATCCTGTAGCTATCCCATAGTTCCCACAGTCTCCCCCGTCCATTGGAATTCTGGTTTGAGATCCCAAGGCAAAACACAGTGTCACGGGTGGTTTTGGGTAAATGTCATCACTCAATCCTTCCTCTGTGAAAGGAACGGCAGACAATCATTTCACGCTCTTTCTCCCTGGATTGCCCTGGCAGATGCCATAGCATGGCAACCATGGAGCCCGTTTTGCCTTTTCACTGTCACCGTATGTGTACTGGATGCTGCTGACAGAGGCGGTACTGCAGTGCTACGCAGCCACATTCATTTGCCTTTGTAAGGTAGCAGAGACGGTTACCATCCCTATTGCACCATCTGCCATTGTAAATGGACGATGAGATGACGGTTATCAGTCATTTTGTACCATCTGCTGCTGTGATGATGGTGCTCCTGGCTGGCCTTGCTGAGGTCGGCTGGGGGCGCATGGACAAAAATGGGAATGACTCCCCGGGCCATTCCCTTCTTTATGTTTTGTCTAAAAATAGAGTCAATCCTGCCTAGAATATGGGGCAAAGTCTACCAGAGAAGCAGAGAGCACAGCCACTCCATGTCAGAGCCCCAGAGATCCCGCAGAAATGACGAGCTGCATGCCATTCTTTAGGGGGTGCCCCTGCAATAACCCCCACCCATTGCTTCCCTCCTCCCCCAACCCTCTGGGCTACCGTGGCAGCGTCCCCCCCATTTGAGGATGAAGTAATAAAGAATGCAGAATAAGAAACACTGACTTTTTAGTGAGATAAAATGAGGGGAGGAAGCCTCCAGTTGCTATGATAGTCCACATTAAAGGGTGGGAGGCGGGAGAGGAGCACAGCCTCCCGCTGCTATGATAGTCCAGGCACTACAGAATCTTTTCTTTAGACATGAAAGGGTGGGGCGGGGGGTGATGGAGCTCAGCCTCCAGTTGCTATGATGAGAACTGTTGTTACCAGCTGTTCTGTACGATCTGCCGGGAATGACCAGGAGTCATTCCCATTTTTACCAGGCGCCCCCAGCCAACCTCACAAGGCCAGCCAGGAGCACTCACGGGCTGATGACGACAATGATATAGCAGTCATATTGTACCGTCTGCCACGGGAAGGGGATGCTGGTGTTCAGCGCTGCAGCACCCTGTCTACCAGCAGCATGCAGTAGACATAGGGTGACACTGAAAAAAGGAGAGAAATTTCCCCCTCTTTCCTTTTTCGGGGGGGGGAAGGGTGTAAATTGACGACATATACCTGAAACACCTGGAAAATGTTTTTTGAGCCTTCAGGCATTGGGAGCTCAGCCAAGAATGCAAATGCTTTTCAGAGACCTGCGGGGACTGTGGGATAGCTGGAGTCCTCAGTACTCCCTCCCTCCCTCCCTGAGTGTCTATTTGATTCTTTGGCTTTCCGTTACGCTTGTCACACAGCACTGTGCTGTGGACTCTGTAGCATAGCCTGGAGATTTTTTCAAATGCTTTGGCATTTCATCTTCTGTAACGGAGTTCAGATAGAACAGATTTGTCTCCCCATATCAGATCCAGTATCTCCCGTACGGTCCATGCTGGAGCTCTTTCTGGATTTGAGACTGCATCGCCACTCGTGCAGATCAGAGCTCCACGCTGGGCAAACAGGAAATGAAATTCAAACGTTTGCAGGGCTCTTCCTGTTTACCTGGCCAGTGTATCAGAGTTCAGATTGCTTTCCAGAGTGGTCACAATGATGCACAGTGGGATACCGCCCGGAGGCTAATACCATCGATTTGCAGCCACACTAATCCTAATCCGACATGGCAATACTGATTTCAGCGCTGCTCCCCTTGTTGGGCAGAAGTACAGAAATTGGTTTAAAGAGCCCTTTATATCGATATAAACTGATTTAACCCTGCACCCGTTGTGTGGACAGGTGCAGGGTTAAATCAGTTAACGCTGCTAAATTCAGTTTAAATACTTAGTGTAGACCAGGCCGGAGATAAACACACTGCCATTGGCCCAATCATTTTCTGTCCCAATTGTGCTATCAGGATGTTCTACTGATGAAAGACACCAAACAAAAATTTTTCTAAATTTGCTATTTAATTTGGGGGGGGACAGGACCGCACGGGAGCTGATTTAGACATTCCAACAGATGCATCAATCCTTTTAGCCCACTATTCGATATGGATTTAAAAAAAGAGGAAATTATAAAATAATGTATACTAAGCTCCTAAAAAGGAAGTAGATCTTTCTATGCCGTTGCCTTTATTGCAGTTAACACCCCAGATCGCTACATCAAGGGGTGCACAAATCCTATTGCTTTTCCTATTATCTTAGACAAATGAACTGAGGGTTTTAGTTTGGCTACATGGTTTAATACTTAGACAATTGCTCCAGGAAAGCACTACAGTACATTGGTGGTTAATTGAAATGTCATATGAATGGACTGCTATATGCACTAATGGTGGTAAAAGGGCCATCATGTGTAGCATTTAAATTCAACAGATAAATAGCTTTTGTTTTGTGTGTCTTTTGCAAACAGTTCTCCCTCTCTAAAGCTACCAAGCATATTCAGCAACAGTCCCCCAGCTGCCTTCTTGCCCTTGGGAGGTAGAATCCATGTTAAAGCAAAGGAAGGAGGCCGATTAAAGAGGCAGAGTTCAAACCAAGAAATGAATGTCTTGTAAGGCAGTTTTGGAAAGTCTGAAGGAGGATGTGACAGGCAGTGTGAGAGCAACATGAAGCCAACTAAGGCCTTGTCTACACTTGCAAGTTGCAGCGCTGGTGAGGGGGTTACAGCGCTGCAACTTAGCAGGTGTCTACACTTAAAAGCTCAGCCAGCGCTGCAACTCCCTGTTTGCAGCGCTGGCTGTACACAGAGAAGAGATTCATTCCCATAGATGGTACAGAGACGGTTGGTCAACCGTCTTCATCATGGCCAACTGGGGCTGAGCTCCATAGCCCCCTCCTTCCCGTGTAGGAAAGAATTCTGTACTGCCTGACTATCATAGCAGCGGCATGCTGTGGCCCTCTTCCCCACACCACTTAATGTTTTGCCTGGACTGTATACGCCCCGGGATGCTGGCTCCCTCACTTTTATCTCCACTACACAAGCTCAACTGTTCTCTTCATTCCTGCATTTCTTTACAACTTCATGACACAAATGGGGGGGGGGCGGGGGCGGGGGGAGACACTGCCACGGTAGCCCAGGAAAGGAAGCAAACAGTGGGTTGTTGCAGGTGCACCCCCCCAGTGAATTGGCATGTGAGCTCATCATTCTTAGATCTGACACAGAGCACCTGTGCTTTCTGGTACACCTGGTTCTGTAGTACACTTGCCCCATATTCTAGGCAGGACTGACATTTTAGAAACTTAAAGGAGGGTTACACGTCGGGAAGTTCATTTCCAGTTTTGCTTTGGCCCCTGGCCGATCTCAGCCAGAGGGCACCCATGATGCAAGCAGACAGTTACA
The DNA here is from genome assembly GCF_003597395.2 of Chelonoidis abingdonii. NCBI lineage: Eukaryota > Metazoa > Chordata > Testudines > Testudinidae > Chelonoidis > Chelonoidis abingdonii. Next base: position 293,720,043 of record NC_133770.1, read on the forward strand.
GAGGAACAGATAACATCTCATATTTGCCAATTTACGCCTGCAGCAGACAGTATAGAACGACTGATAACAATCCATCCTGCTATCATGCAAAAGAAATGATGCGCTGATGTAACGCTGGGTATCGCCATCTGGTCCGCGCTCCAGTACACATTACGGCGACTGAAAAAAAAAAAAAAAAGCTGAATGGGCTCCATGGTTGCCGTGCTATTGTGTAGCTGCCAGGCAATCCCAGGGAAAAAGGGTTTGCGAAATGATTGTCTGCTGTATGCTGCTTCTCGGAGGAAGGAATACTGATGACATTTACCCCAGAACCACCCGTTAGACAATGATTTTGGCCCCAGCCACCACTAGGCTTTCTCAACCCAGAATTCTAAGGGCGGGGAGACTGGCGGGAAACTAAATGGGATA
>NC_133770.1:293725578-293752891 GCF_003597395.2 Chelonoidis abingdonii
GCTACGGAATAGCTACCCACAGTGTAACGCTCCGGAAATCGATGCTAGCCTCGGACCATGGACGCACACAGCCGAATTAATGTGCTTAGTGTGGCCGCGTGCACTCGACTTTATACAATCTGTTTTATAAAATCGGTTTATGTAAAACCGGAATAATCCGGTAGCGCAGACGTACCCTGAGAAGTGTATTAAAGCTCAGGACAGTCCCAGCCAAACTGGGGGTGTTAGCAGGTGTGTTTATTGTACTGTACACTATTTGCCATTGAACACTTTTTTTTGCATTTGTTTTATACTGAACAGTAGCAGGGCACCTAATCTCTTTAATTTCAGATGGACAGTAATGTTACCATCTTTTCCCAATTTTTGGAAGTCAGTATAAGTCAAGCAAGTTATGCATACCTTCATGCTGGGAAGGCCTCAACATGAAGCCATCTATTCTCTGCTTTGTGTCAACAGAATTGCAGAAAACTTTGTTCAAACTGCGTTTTACTAAGTGTGCTTATCCTGATAAACAGAAAAGAGAAAGAACAGCCAACACTTTGGAGAATAAACTGTCTCTACAACTGAACTTTAGTGACTAAAGAAATCTTAACTCTTCAGCTACTGGATGGAGTCAAAGAAAATAAGCAGTGCAGTAACCAAGACAATTAAATGGTCTACTTGACCGAGTACTGTACAATTCTGTTATGTACCAAAGTTCAATGCAAGACCAAAGGAAATCTGTACTTGACACTCAGATTGAGGCACTTTAAATGGAGTATTCTCAAATTTTGTCCAATCTGCAGAGAGCAATACAGTGTAATTATATTTCAGTCACACCATGAGACCCATGTAAGACAGAGCAGGTATGCTTGTTATTACTATTCCTTGCCAAAAATGTCTGGCTATGCATGACTGTCCAAATGAGGAACTGCTATGCATGACTTTCCAAATGAGGAAACAAAAACAGAGTGAACGCCACAATCCATCTAGTGCAACTAACTTTTGCCCGTCACAAACAATCTGATTTCCGCATAGCAAAGGCATTTTGTACTGTTATCTTAAAGGAGTGGCTCTCAAACTTTTTTTTACTGGTGACCCCTTTCACAGAGCAAGCCTTTCAGTGTGACCTTCCCTCCCCATACATTAAACACACCTAATATATTTTACACCATTATAAATGCTGGAGCAAAGTGGGGTTAGGGGGGAGAGGTTGACAGCTTGCAACTCCCCCGAAACAACCTCAGAATCTCCTGAGGGGTCCCCACCCTCAGTTTGAGATTCACCCATCTTAAAGCCTAGAGCTGTGTTATAAATAGAATTAGAACACTAAAGTAACAAAAAAATGGGGCAAACTTTTCTGCACCTCCAATTAGTAAGTGGAAATACAATTTGATATTATATAAAACTGGCTCAGAAAAGGCTCAAACTGAAAAACACAGGAGCCAGTTAAGGGACACAGAAGAGAACAGGATAAAAGGAGATGCAGGTGAAATCAACCTTGACAATTCTTCTGTAAGATTAAAACAAATAGTGATGATCTGGCATTCTGGCAGCAAACGTGCTGCTGGTATCAGAAACTGGATCACTGGAGTTGCAGTCCCATTTTCCCAACCATATTAAGCATCTGCAAGAAAACAGCCCTCTCAGAGCTTGAGAGATGTTCATTAAAGTGACCCCAAGCCAGTTTCATCAAAAACAAACATTTAGGATTCCAAAAAGGTACATAGGAAGCAGAAGGATGAATGCAATAGAAGTTTATATGCAGTTGGTCTCACTTAAACTTTACCCTTTCCTTGCAAGTTTTGGTAAACTCCACTTAGCCCAGCTACCTTCATCTCTGGGCTGCAACAGAGACCATCCTCCTGCCCCACCCATTCAAACAGCTGCTGCCCCCCGGCTTAAAGATGTAGTGTTCTTTTGATATTACGCTCTGGCCTTGGAAAAGTAAGCCTCTAACTGGAGACAGGCAGGTAGGCATGTTCCAATTAATAGCTTGCTCACTGTTCTCTTAAAGACCCTTGATATTGTCCCTGGAGATAATCTTCTCTTTGTCAGTGTTTCCTTTCCTGTTTGCTTCTCCCTACCAGCCTCCTTTGTTTTAACTCCAAGCAGTGGAGGAGAATATTTCATGCAGGTAAACAGAGGTATATAGAAGTATTCATTATCCATTCCCCCCCCCCCCCCCCAATCTCTATTTTTCCACCTTCTAGTAACTAAGCAGTTTTTCCACCTTCTAGTAACTAAGCATTTCACAAAATCTCACATGATACAGAGCAAATAGATACAACTCCAGAGTTCATCTGCAGCTTTCACGTGATAGTTGTGCACACTACTGTGGCACTGCCCATGTCATAGTGCAGATCTGTCTGGGTGGACCAGGTCCCAGGATTACTCCAAGCATTTCCCTTTCTTTAGCTTCTGAAGCAAGGAGACCTAACAGGTGAGACTAGAAGTGGATCATCTTCCTCTGGATACAGAGTCTGGGGTCTCCATCTCTGTGCTGGACACTGCTTGTGGCTGGTAATTGCATCAGCCAGTGACTGACTTCTCTCCTTGCCCAGTGTTTTCTCTCCCTTGCCCCCTGTGAGGTAGGCACTTTTGATTGGCTCAGCTACGTGGTAGAGGCAAAACAGAGTTCTTTCTCCTCTATTCCACAGAGATTAACCCAGAAGCTGTTCCTTTTTCTCCTGCTCCAAGCTCATACCCAGTAGCCAAACCTCTCCCACAACACACACTGTCTATCCAAGAACAATGCATATTTGGGCATGGGCATTAGGGTTGCCAACCCTGCAGGATTGTCCTGGAGTCTCCAGGAATTAAAGATTATGTCGTGATGAAACATCCAGGAATATGTCCAACCAGAATTGGCAACCCTAAATTAGGCAGGCTGTCCAGGCTGCAATGAGTCTCCTGAGCACATCTTATGTCTACTTCTGAAACTACACCTCTCTGACCCAGCCCTCACTGCTGGCCTGGTTTCATACTACCACTGACAGAAGAACAGAAATCACCACTAACAAAACGAAACTTGCCTGAAAGTCTTCCTCTTCATCCACAAAAAAAGAGAGAGATGAAGAAACAGTGGTTGGGCAATAATTTTTCTCAAGTCAGCTTCTTAACTGCTAACTAATTGCATTTGGCATAGAAGAGTGCATGGAATAGACATGCTTTAGCAGTTTGATCTTTAAGATCTTATGTACAAGTAAAAGGTCACGTCACATACATGTCTTAGATCTCACGAGGCTTCTTGTATAGCCCATGAGATTTAGCTCTCCAGCTAGATTCTTCAGCTCTCAGAGAGCAGAGTGCATTCTCATGTGCAAATATACTAAAAAATTTGAACACAAAATAATTACTGTAATCCGTTTCCTGATCAAGATTTTCAAATCCATCTAGGGGATTCAGGTAAGTTTCATCAATCATAGTGGGAAATATGCCTACACCCCTGCACTGCTTGAAATTCAGCCTTCATTTAAAAAATACTTTAAAGATTAATTTGAGTTCAAGAACATGAAGCCAGCTCAAGTCCTCATATTACCTTGAGTTGAAAGTTAGATTTACAGTAAGAATACAACTAATTTGATCCTTGGCAGTATGCACAGGAACATCTATTAATTTTGTGAGACACCTCCGGGGGCATGAATTATTCAATTAAAAAAAGCGATGGGTGGGGATGTTTCAAGATGTTATTAACATTTGCCTCAGGTGCGCTGTGTACAGTATTATATGTTCACCACTCAAGACATGTATTAATGTAACAACATCACATCCTTTAGGTTTCTTGTGCTATAGATAAAATTAATGGCTATATGCCTAAATCTATTTTAGAGGTTTTATTCAGTTAAAAGTCTTTCCACTCTCGACTCCCCACCTTAAAGATCTTAAATTTTTTCCTCAAGTTTAAAATACAAATATTTTTATGCTAGCTCCCAAATCTCTATTTTGCATATAGAATTTTTACTCAGGACAGTAATAAGAGCATAAGTCACCATCTCTATTTGAAGAAAAAAAAGCATTAAGGAGCCCAGGTTACCATGAGCAGCTGCTGGACTGGAGAGGTGGGGAGCAGGCTAAAGCCATAATTTGAAGCCATCTTTCTGAAGTTTGTGCACCTATTATTCAAAGCACACTAAAGGCAATAGAAAGATGCCATTGATTTCAATGGGCTTTGGCTCAGGCCCAAGAACTTCAAATGGCTCTTGGTTTTCCCTTCATCCTTCCTTACTATTTTGTCATTATCACTGATTTTTTCAAAATGAGATTTGGGACAGGGATGGCCTTTTCATGTATGATGATTGCACCATTTCTCCAGCTACAAGCTTGTACTATTGCCCAGTGCATCATTTTAATCTGAACCGTTTTGCCTGCACCTGGGCTATAAGATCATTTGAGCAGGGATCACAGATCCTTAGGTTTGTGAAGTACCTAGTATCTCATTATGCCCAAGTTGACAGACCAGAGGACAAAAAGGCTCCTCTGCATGTAAATCAGTGAAATAAGTGAAGTGCTTTGATTCTACAGTATATGATGAGAAAATTCAGACAAAAATAACCTATTGTATTCTGCTTGAGTTGGTTCCACCTCTTTATTAGAGCCTATTAAAGTATTTGTTTCCTGAAATACTATTGCTTAGCGTCACTGCCTGAAAAAAAAAAAAAAAGACATTCAGAGGTAAGCCTGAAACAAACATGAATATTTAATGGACACATGGCAAATGTTTACAGTAAGTGGCCATTTATTCTCACATGACAATGTAATGCCATCAGATATCCACTTGAATACGAAATGTTACAACAGTATTGCTAACTTATGTAATAATGCACGAATTTCAAAACTTGAAATATATCAAAGACCAACGGGGCAGCATCACCTGAAATGGGTACCCCTTATTCATCACATTAGAGAAGGAGGGAGAAGAGCAGGGTCTCTCAAACTGGAGTCACTGCTTGTGTAGGGAAAGCTCCTGGCAGACTGGGCCGGTTTGTTTACCTGCCCCGTCCGCAGGTCCGGCCGACCACGGCTCCCACTGGCCGCGGTTTGCCGCTGCAGGCCAATGGGAGATGCTAGAAGCGACGTGGGCTGACGGACTTACTGGCCACCACTTCTAGCAGCTCCCATTGGCCTGCAGTGGTGAACCGTGGCCAGCAGGAGCTACGATCGGCCAGACCTGTGGACGCGGCACGTAAACAAACTGGCCCAGACCACCAGGGGCTTTCCCTACACAAGCGGCGACCCCAGTTTGAGAAACACTGGACTATAGCCTCTCTTTTAGACGGAAAAACATTCTTACATTTTGAAGTCACACATAAAGGGTAGATGGGACAGTGTTTAAAATGTTCATTTGAACCTTAAGTAAGAGTTCTTGTTAGAAAAGAGAAATAAGCAAAGAGTAACATTTAATAATTTATGCTGTTTTAGAAAAAGGGAGAGTGGAATATTTCTGTTGCTGACAATCAGTTCTGTGCTTATTAACTATTCATACAATACTCTGACATGAGAAAAAAAGTCTTTGAAATACAATAAAGGCTTAGTGAATCATTTACCATATAAACTATAAAAACTATAGTACAGTTGTGACTGTTATAAACGTCAAATTTTATAGACACTGCAGAAACACCATTACTCAACTGCAATGTTATAACTTTTCACATTAAAAATATAACACATTAACAATTACAAGATAGACTTCTTATACTGGAAGGCCTTTGGAATCTTCCTGATTTCCTGGGCATACAAGTTTTATCTTTCAGGAAAATGGTGAGTAGATTTACATGAATTAACAAAGCCAGCAAGCATTGTGTCTGTTGGCCACATTATGCATACATTTCCCCATTTTCTAGGGATGTGAAAAGTGTTGATAACAAAGGTCACACACACTAACAAACAGTCTAATGATTTATCAATTACTTTCTAGCTTTTAAAAATCAAAAACTTAGTAAGTTATAGCAAAGCAGCATCAAAACTGCTAACCCTGTTTTGTTCTTTTCAAATCATTTCAGTGGTATGGCAGACAGATACACTATAAGAACTGTTTCGACTAAAGGAAATTTATACCCTAGAGGGTTAAGTTTTGGAAGAATGTTAATAATAAAACACCATTATTTATAAACAATGGCAGAGAACCTTAGGGCTTGTCTAGATGGGGCATTTTGTCTGGACCCACTTGTAGTTAGCATGGTCTGAAAAGTACTTGTGCAGACACATGCTCACACCCACCCACCACACAATTCATGAAATCCACCAACTCAATTTACTGCAACTTCTACAGTCTTCTTTTGAAGTGTACTAAATTCAACGCTAGTTTAGTAAGTGGCGGTCTAGTATTCTCATACATGCAGTGCTGACACATGCTCCTTTGACAGTCCTTCAACTGCTATCCCAACTGCTTTGGGGGCCTCTGTGACCAAACTATCTGCTGATCTTCGTGTCCTCCACTACTTAGAGTCAAGCTGACCAGATGACCCCTTCCCTCTGTAAAATCTGGTACGGTGCCAGGATCAGCCCATTTGCTCCTGGATTATAATATAATGGCATTATAGTGATATTACTTCAAGAGCCTTTACAACTTGACTTGAGCAGCTGCTTGGCACCACGCTAAGACCCAAGATCTCCTTGCCATATGGAGAGAAGCATCAGTGCAGAAAGCTCTTGGGGCCTGCCACCAGAACAAAAGGAGCGTTTATGGACATTGCTATTCAAATTCCCACGGGGGGGAGGAGGGGATTGCAAATGGGATGCCACCTTGTAATGGATAAAGAGAAAACCACTTAGGAAAACTTACATTAAGGCCAGGACTGATCCAGCTGTGGAAATGTAACCTGTCAATTTTTTGACGCACTGACAGGTGTGAGCATTTACACCCCCTCCACCCAAAAAAGTCAGGGACCCTGGGCTCTCTACACAAGGACAAGCAGCAAAAGCCATCCTTGTCCCCTTACCGCCCCCTCCTGGGACCCCTGCCCCCTATCCAACCCCCATGCTCACTGTTCCCTGACTGCCCTCCCAACCCCTATCCAAACCCCCGCCTCCTGACACCTCACCCCCATATCCAACTGCCCTCTGCTCCTCATCCCCTGACCATCCCCTCCCAGGACCCCCCGCCCCAGGATGGCAGGGCTTCAGTGGGCTCAAACTTCTGTTCCCCCTCCTGGGATCCTGTAGTAATTTTTGTTGTCAGAAGGGGGTCACGGTGCAATGAAGTGTGAGNTATCCCTGTCCCTTGACTGCCCTCCTGACCCCATCCACATCCCCACCATCACCTGACAGGCCCTCAGGGACTCCCACTCCCAACCCTCCCTGTTCCCCATCTCCTGACCGCCGCCCCCGAACCTCTGTCCCATCTAATGCCTCCTCCTTCCTGACTGCCCCCCAGGACTCCCCACCCCCTCACCAGCAGCAGGCGCTTGCAGCTGCGACACCCGGCCAGAGCCAGCTGCACTCTCCATGCTGCCCAGCGGGAGTGGCAGGCCAGAGTGAGACCCACGCAGAAGGGGGGGACAGCGGGGGAGGGACTGGGGGCTAGCCTCCCCGGCCAGGAGCTCAGAGGCCAGACAGGAGAGTCCTGTGGGATGAACGTGGCCCGCAGGCCGTAGCTTGCCCATGTCTGTGCTAAACGCTCTGGACACCATACAAATGCCTGCAAGGCACAGTACAGATTGCAGTGTTGAAGGGGGAACATAATGCTATCCCTCTCCTCCTCCCCGGCATAACTGCAAACCCAGATGGAATACACTGAACATCCAAAAATCCCCACCTAGCCCTCCTTATGCACTCCACTTATCAACTGATGTTTCCCCCAAGAATGGAAAATATCTCAGAGGGGTGAATACATATTAAAAGATCGACAGAAACACACAAGTAACTCCTACTTCCTCAACCACAGCACCTGCAGCTGCCTGACCCTCAAGGACAGGGCCTTCAGCAATGATTGAGCAGCTGACTAACCTGAGCAGGGAGAAATGAAAACTGGAGATGAAGTGTTAGGAGAACTCACTGCATATGCTCCAAAAACCCTGAAAAATAAGGGAGCTGGTTGTTGGAGATCAGAGCGGAAAGACACAAGGAACTATCAAGAGAACACGAGCGAGATGAAGTGGCCAGAGACCACACTGTCATGGCAAGAGACACTGTAGTGAGAGACAGGGACATGCAGAGGCAACACGTTGAGGCACTACAGAAGCAGAATGCTCTGGTACAGCATTTGCTGGTAGACGATGCCCAGACAATTCAGTGTCCTCAACCAGGACACAGCTATGTTCTGTAGCCACTGGACAAAGGGTACTAGGAACATTGGCACATGTTCCCCGCTATGCCCCTACAGCAGTGCTTCCAAATACTATTCACTCCTGGGCCAAGGTCAGGGCAGGGAGAACAATTGTACCTGGGAGCCCAGCTCTTACAAGTCATCTAACATCCCTGGTAACTTTTGAGCCCTGACATTCCCCGTAGGAAGACAGAAGAACAAGAGGCAGCAGAGGAAACAGATGGATGTACAGCTGTACATTTCCAGGCCTGAAATTCAGTGTGACTTGAATACATATCCCTGACAGTACTGACCTGGCTCTTGCCATTTTCTAGTGGTGGGCCTGGCTGGCTGCTTAAATGGCTGAGCAAGTCTCTGCACCTCAGGTACTCACTCATTGGCAAGGCTCTCCCCTGCTGCCCCTCACTCTCAAATATTGCGCAAAATGCAACACACAGCTATAATCTCAGGCTTTTTTCCTGCAGCTTCCAACCTAGCCCATTAAACAGTGCCACCTCCCTTTCAGATGGCCAAATGCACACTCCACTGTCATTCTACAACTAGTGAGGTGACAGTTAAACAGTTCCTTCCTTCTATCCAAGCAGCCTGTGAATGACTTCATTAGTCAGGGAAGCAGAGGATAAGCCAGGTCTCCCTGTACAACCTGAGCAATCTCCACACTGTTAATGCCCATAGTGATCCTGGGGGCAAACTATCCTTTATTCATTAACGTAAATAGGGCTGAGTTCCAAAAGATCTAGCATCATGGCCTTTACAGACCATCCTGCCTTTGTGTTTGTAAGTCTACCATGGTGGTCAACCAAATCATTAAGTACTGTGAAGAAATACCCCTTTGTTTAGAAACTGAGGCCTTGTGTGGGGGGTAGACCATAGGCACATGGGTTCCATCAAGTGCCCCAATACAGTTTGGGAACCTCATGTGTGCAAAGCCATCAATCTCCTGAGCATTACCAAGCTTTATAACCTACTGCAGCAGTAGGATGGCATCAAATGCCTGCATGACAATAGCCCCAGCAGTTGATCTCCCTTATGCTGAATTAGATGGCTATGGACTAGTAGCATTCAGGGGTGGCTAGCTTCCAGATGGCAGTGGTGAGTGGGGCACTGTTGGTATGCTGCTGTTGCAGCTCTGGAGCTACTTTGGCACAGATATCCAAAAGACAGTTGCTTTCATCATCTGAAATTCTTTCACCACTTACTTGGTCATCCCAGGTGTAATGATCCTTTCCCACCAACAGATGCTGGCTTCCCAAGCCCTGAAGGCACCGCATGAAGCTATTTCAGGAACAGCTCTGTTGTAGCAGTTGCTTGGTGTCATCCTCTTTTTCCTCATCCCTCTTCTTGTCACTGCTGAAGGTGCTGCTACTGCTATGCCATCTGCTTGGTGGTGCAGCAGGCAAAGTCCAAAATGAAGCTACTCAGCTTAAAGAAGTCAAATAAAGCCCAAGCAGCCACTGTATATTTGTGATTGCAAGCACAGCAATGTAGCCAACAATTAAAAATGTTACTAGCATGCCCAGAAAAAAGAGGAAGCATGGAATGGAGAGAATGGAATCAGACTGAGTTTGGTCTCAAGTTCCAGAATTCCACAGGTTTCTGCTACGCATCTGACACTGTGTGAGAAAAATCCCAGGGTACGCAACGCTCAGTAGTGACACAAAGGATTGCGGAATACCTTCCCAGATTGCCAGGTGCTTAGTATGCTGCGTATACATGCTGCACATTGAAAGAGGGCAGAGCTGTCATATGCATGCTATGGGTATGGTTTCTGTATAGTGCACCAAACAGTCATCTGAATGCAAGTTACACCTTACTCCTCCCCAGCCCATGTAGACAAGGCCATGGTTCTCCTTCAGCGAAGATTGTTTACTGTTGATATAACATGGTCACTCAGTTTCAGCATGTGTACACACCTTAATAGTTCAGTTGTATCTTTTAATCTTAATTTTATATTTCAACATGAAAGAGAAAGACACACTGAGTATTACTGACTCATATCTATTATTGTACAGCCATTTAGCCCAGCCAGATTACCATATAGATTACCTGTTGGGGCAAGCTTAGAAAAAAAATGGTTTGAAGTTGTGAGGGAGGGGGAAGAAACATCTAATAAATTCATGCAGAACTGGACACAAGATCTAATGTGCCAATATTAAAAGAGGGTATACGCTACGATCCACAAAATTATAGCCTCACTAGCTTGACATGGATTCCACAAGCCAATCTTCAGGTTTCCAAACCACATAGAAAAGTCAAAGTAGGACTTGATCAAATTTGGCAGTGTCAGGTAATGAAGCAATACTGTTTTAAGCTGTATTTTAAATCATAGATAGTACATAAATAATTCACAGGCACCACTAAACTCGCTCAAATTCTGTCCTCTTCCCATTCACCACTTGCTGCAGCAAGTGATACTGAAGTGTTTATTAATCTAACACGCTTAATACCTGGCCCTCACCTTTAGTTAGAAAGTCTGGAGAGTCCTGTCCTTTAATGAGCCCAGCAATTATTTGGGAAACTGGCAAAAGCACTTCCTTAATATGCAAAAAGCAGAAAAGTCTACACTCATTTCAAATCCTCATTTCATTTCTATTACACAGTGCACTGTGGACTGCAGCAAGGATGCCTAAAGTTGTTCTGTCCATTAATGGACTTCTTGTTACCAACCAAAATGGCCAACAGGTAATCTTATGGACATCCTGTACCAGTAACCCTGACCAAATTAAGGGAGAGAGTTGTTGGCACCTAAACTGCAATCTAGTTTTGAACCATGCCAATATAGTTTAGATCAGCAACTTTGAGCAAACAAAAACTTAGACATTTAGTTAACATTAGCTCTGAAGTAATATACCACAGCTACACAGCTTCGCGTTAACCATGGATCCATGCTATCTTCATTTCAGATTTTTCAGACTCTGAAGCATAGAAAATTGAAATATTGCATGTCGTTCCGAATGTTAAACTATGTAAGTGAGAGGTTGAACTGGGTATAAGTACTCTCCCCGTTTCCTCATGTGCCAGTTGCCTATTGCATAATAAGGGCAAGCTCTTGGCGCAATATCTCTTTGTATCTTTAAACATATAAAAAGAGAGAGATACCAAGCAAGAGCTTTACTGAATTACACACAAGATAAAAAAGATTCGCTAGAAGCTCAAAAGAGAACATACAATATTATATAGATCAACAGTTATTGTCAAAGCCAATCCAAACAATATTCTCAGCATTTTCTTGGGCAAAGTAACCTGATTACATTTCCCCAGTTCGTATGTCAAGACTAATGAAAACAAGTTTGTACCTAAAGTCTGCTGGACTAAATATTTGTCCAATATGTTAAAATGGATATTTGGATATAATCTGACATGACCTGCTTTCAATATATATTTTTAAAAACTTAAAACCTATGTATTTTCAAATGTGTTATGTATTTGTACTGACAACTTAGAATATTAGTAAAAAATATTTGGTGCTTTTTCCTCAAATCTCCTGTAAGAGGTAACCCTATGAAATAACAAGCAAAATCATTATACACATGGTATATGTAAGTTCAAGGTATTTAACGTTTTGTAAAAGATCACACAATTAGTCAGTAGCAGAGTCAAGAATAGAACTCAGATGCTCCAATTTGCAGCCCATGCTCTAGCTGTAACAAAACCACTTCTTCTTATGGCATTAGCCAAAAAACAAAACAAAACATTAAAACAATGGCTTTGTTTAAAGCAGTATATTAGACATGAAAAAAATGTTCTTACCAATTTGCAACAATACCGGGGTTACCAATGCTGTCTCCATGGCATAACAGAATTCCCTGCCAAACATCACTGCACCATGCATCACCCACAGCCGTACTGATATCCGATTTATGGATCCTTCACTAATAGTCTCCTCCCTACTCTCATTCTCTTTGTTTGCTGGTTTCTGAAGATCTGTCACAGGTAGCTCTTGAACTTGCATAGATTCCGAGTCAGCATTCTGGGGAGCCATTTTCATTACCATAAAAATATATATTTATTATAGCTCTATAAATAATACTATCATATCTCTAAGGTATCTTCTCTTTCAGCTTCTGTTGTATTCCTGGTGCAAGTAATGCTTATATTCCTCTTGTACAGATAGGTAGGTATGAAACAAAGAACAGGAAGCTACTTAGTAGGAATTTCAACTTATGGCTTGCTATGTTTACTGTGAATTAGAGTTAAAAATCCATAATTGCCATTCAGTTAATACCAGTTTCATAATTATTATTGACAGGGTGCTGAAGTTGTTATTCTTGCTATGCAGAGGTGAAAAGGCGACACAAAAAGGTGCTCCACTGTTAATCCCCATCGAGTGGCTGATTAATCTGCAACAAAACAGTAAAGTGAAAACCATTAGACATCCAAGCAATAGACTGCAAGCTGCAATCACGCTTCTGAATGTATATACTAAGCAAATGTTTTCTTCATCATCAGCACCCCTACTCAATATAGGGCCTTTATCCCAGAGCACTTTAAAAACTTCACATCACACATCATTAAAATGCAACTGTTTAACTGTACTGAAACACTACTCTACAGTTTAGGGCATAAGGTGAAGGTTATTTAAGTTAGATGATTTGCAGGAGAAAAATCTAAGCAAAGTTTAATTACTATATTTAGGCTTTGGCCAGAGTACTAGGTATAAGACTCAATAATTCACAACTCAGCTTTAGGCTCCATTTAAGAGTTGTCACAGCATACGCCACCACCACTCTCCAGGACACAGGTTCAGTGCTGACAGGTGAGACCACCATGTACTGACTCACCAGATACCACTTTCTGAAACACCTACAATGGCCCTCCGATGTTTCCATGATATAAAGTACTATACTTTAAATACCTGAGATCCATAGTTGTCACTTACACTAAGCACACAGTAATATCCATTATCCCACAGTTTCCTCCCCAAATCTCCAAAATACTTGAATGCATGATCTATTGAACAGGTTGGTAAATGTTGACTTCTGTGGTTTACTTTAAAAACCTGAATACCCAAGCGTTAAAAAGTGTGGAGCATTCTGATAGGAAAAACTTGATCATCATGGTCTTTCCTGTAACAAATTTAAGCAGAAGTGTAAAAAGTCACTCAGCTGAGAAGACACCAAGACAGTCACAGCCCCTATCTTTCAAAGCCTGTCAAGACTGCTGATTCTAAAGTTGATCACAGTGGAATGATGCAATGCTCTCTGGCCTGCACAGTATTCCTAGATTATGTTCTGCCCAGGAAGCGAGACAGGGACTTCTCATGTCTCCCATACAGCAGGGCAGAGAGAAGCATCATTGAGCCACAGGAAACCTTAAGTAGAACTAGACATAACTCTATACTTTTAGCGAGAAGGATAAGCATTTTCCAATAAGTGCAACTATTAATTTCCAAGGAGTCAGATTTGACATCAATTTTCGTGTTTGTTTGAGAGATGTGTATGAAAATCTAACTCAAGCACAAAAATGTATTTGATTCTATTGAGAGAAACAACGTGGGTGAGGTAATATCTTTTGTTGGACCAACTTCCACTGGCGAGAAGCTTTGTAGCTCAGAGCCTTTCTTCAGGTCCACAATGTTATTTTGTAAGTTACCCACATGCTACATTCTTTGAGAAAGGTCTGAGCAGTCTTTTGATCCATAACCAAGGTACATTCCCTTCCTGTTTATCATCATCGACTCTAGATCCTGTACAGTGGAACATCTACTCCTATAGGTTTCTCATCTGGACAAGCATTATCTCCCAAAAGCAAAATCTGACTCCTTGTCAGAATTAAAGTAAAACCATGGAGATTAGCTCAATCTTGTTGAAAAAAATTAGTGGTATATTGAAGAGTTAATCCCAAAATTCGAGATCAAAGTTACAATATGTTGAGGTTTGCTTTTTTTTTAAAAAACAAAAAAACAAACAAACAAAAACCCACCACACTCACCGTGCAACTGAATTTTCACCCCAGCACAAAGGGCCCCACAAAAGAATTAAGGTTTTCTGCACCCCTTAAAGAGTTTATGAGATGCACAGGGCCCTGTGTCTGCCTTCTGCACCAGAGTGAGTTTCACCCAGAGACTGGCATTTTATTCCTGTCTTTCACCAGTCTTTTGGCCCTGCTGCTCCAGCATACTGTCTGGCATTGCTTTACGGCACTATAAAACTATAGAGCTATTTGTATTGCCTTACCCAGTATGTTATCACAACAAGATAGAAGAAGGTAGTGAGCTTCATAGGAAGTATTTTTCCATGGCACAAAGGTTACCAAGTTCATCCAGATCGCAAAGCAGTTGAGTATTTTGGTCAGACTAACATTCCAGTGTTTTAACAACTGCACTATAAACCCCACAAACTAACTTTTTCTTCTAAACTATTAAAAATTACAGGAGTTCTGTAATGTAATCATTTGGTAACAAAACCTTACCTAAATAATAATATATGGAGATATGCCTATCTCTTAGAACTGGAAGGGACCCTGAAAGGTCACTGAGTCTAGCCCCCTGCCTTCACTAGCAGGACCAACTACTGATTTTGCCCCAGATCCCTAAGTGGCCCCCTCAAGAACGGAACTCACAACCCTGGGTTTAGCAAGACAATGCTCAAATCACTGAGCTATTCCTCTCTCTGATGTGCTCCATATGTGGCTAGATCTTGATCACTTGGAGATATTAAACCTGTGCTAAAATGCAGCAGCTTGTTTACCATGCTGAGAACACTTGTGCTTTAGGAGTGCCAAGTGTCTGTTTAACCTAGAGAGCCCTAAACAGTTTTGAACAGGGTTACCAGGTGTCTGGTTTCTGACTGGAACACCAGGTCGAAAAGGGACCCTAGCAGCTCTGGTCAGCACAGCCGACCAGGCTGTTAAGAGTCTGGTCAGCAGTGCTGTGGAGCTAAGGCAGGCCAGCCTCTACCTGTCCTGGCACTGTGGACTATGTTGCAGCCTGGAAGCTGCCAGCAGGTCTGGCTTCTAGGTGGGAGGAGGAGAGGCTGCTCCATGCACTGCCTCACTCCGAGCACTGGCTCCGCACTCTCATTAGCCAGGAACCATGGCCGATGGGAGCTAGGTGTGGGCCGTGCCTGCAAGTGAACCTGCTCGCCGCTTCTAGGGTGTAGCGCAGCCCGCAGTGCCAGGACAGGCAGGAAGCATGTCTTAGCCCCTCTCCTGTGCTGCTGACTGGGAACCACTGCAAGTAAGCCTGCACCTCAAACCCCTCATCCCCAGCCCAAAGCCCCCTTCCACACCCTGAACCCCTCATTTCTGGCCCCACCCCAGAGCCTGCACCCCCCAGTTAGAGCCCTCACCCCGGCCCCAGCCCAGTGAAAGTGACTAAGGGTGGAGGAGAGCAAGCCACTGAGGGAGGGGGAAATGTCGTGAGTGGGGGGCAGGGCCAGGGCCAGGCCTTGGGGAAGGGGTGGGGCTAGGGTGTTCAGTTTTGTGGGATCAGAAAGTTGGCAACCCTACCTGAGAGGTCATCCCTCCCGCACAGCAGTACCACTGTACAGAGAGGCTTAGCTTGGGACTGACTTGTAAAGCACAGGGAGCTGCTAGCTGGAACTCCTCCACAAAGACCCCTCAGTTTCCACCCTTGATCTGCCTGCATAGCCTGTAGACATTACTTCCTTTGTGGTGGAGGTTAAGTGGTGGGCTGAGGTCAGGTGTTATTTGTACTTGCATTTTTATGGTAAATGCACATATTAAGAGGGAGATCATTTTTATGAACAAAAAAATCAGCTGCAAAGTCATAACAGATGCTAGAATAAATAGACAACTACCCTTTAAATGCATCCAAATATCAATTTAACATACTACTTTACTAAAAATACTTTGAAATGTGTTTCAGGACCTGTCATTCAGCAGCCTGTCTTAATACTATTAACACACCAGTATTTGCTAAAATACCAACATTGTGTTATTTGGCACTGTGGAGGAAACAAATACGAAGACCTCTCTGCCCCAAGGAACTTAGTTTAAGACTCATCACTATAGGAAAGTGCAGACTTGAGAGTTTCTGCTTTGTGTCCTCTCATTTTACTGTTCAATAATGTAATGTTGAGTTGGAAGGGGGAATTTGACTTGGGTTTTGATATGTCTATACTGCAAAAAACATCGTGGTAGTGAATCTCCAAGCCCAGGAAAATTGATTTGGGCTCTTGGGGCTCCAAGATGCTTCTCCTCACTGGGTTTCAAAACCCAGGCTCCAGCCCAAGGCCAGATGTCAACACTGCTGTTTCTAGCCCTGCAGCCCAAGCAACATGAGTGCAAATCAATTGACCTGGGTGCAAACTCTGTACTATGGGTTTTTATTTGCAGCATAAACACACCTTTATAATAGTCATGGGATTCTCTCTGAAGTAGAAGATATTTAGAAGGTATCTGAATGAAGCCCAAATGGTGCTTAGTTTCTCAGATTAGAATGTTTTTCCATGCATGGGGCAGGATTAATATGCAAATTGGAGAAGGATGAGGGTGGGAACTGGTATCAATGGCAGAGTGAAAGGGATGAAGAGAAGATGAGATCAGAGAGTTAGGCCAGGATACATTTGAGCAAGACCCTGAAGGTGAGACTATGATGATTAAACTTGATATGGATGGCAAGGGGGAGTCAGATTCAAAGAGTGGAGTGACAGGCTGTGATTGATAAAGAATCCTGACTTTGTGATAATCCCTCTCCCACCCCCAAATTAGCCAACGCAGAACTTGAGTCTCCCTAAAGCGTGCGCTCTAGATTATATCACTAGAGCACAATGTTTTATTGATGTACACCTCTACCTCGATATAACGCTGTCCTCGGAAGCCAAAAATATCTTACTGCATTATAGGTGAAACTGCATTATATCGAATTTGCTTTGATCCACTGCAGTGTGCAGCTTCCCCCGCCCCCAGGGTACTGCTTTACCATGTATTTGCGTTATATTGAGGTAGAGGTATTTACAATTTTTAAGCAAGCTCAAAGCCTACCAGTGCCACCAATCATAATAAAATTAAATAGAATTGCAATTTGTATTTCTTACATATCCCAAGTAATTCTGTGTATTGGGCCCAGCACTGGGTCAGTGAATATGGAGAGCTGGATAAACTGGATTTTACGATAAGTTTCTATTTTTTCCACAAAGTGCAAAAACTAAATTGTTTTATGTCAAAATGTAAATTCCTATCTGGCCTGAGGCCACAGAGAAGTAGTTATGGTAATCAAGACAAGTGACCTGGGCATGGACTGGTTTTATCCACTGGGACAAGAAAGGATGACTGAAAACCCAACATCTGGTTGATGGGTAAGCATTACACCAGCCTTCCCTCACTACTGCAATTCAACTCCAAATGCAAATCTAACGCAAAAATACTATCTTGGAAGGGACTATCACATCTTCATAGTGAGGTCTTTTGCAAGATTTGATAAGTATAAACGCAACTAGTTTAATTTTATAATAATCCTGCTTCCTCCTCTCCCCCACAATTAACTCTGCAGTGACACAAAGATTTCCACAAGAACAAAGTTTGCCAGGACAAGAGGTTAATGCTCATTTACAGAACTATGGGGGAATTTCAGGAGCAGTGGGTTCTTCCTTACAAAGATTCCAGGTTATAACAAGTCTTAAGAGAATCACTGGTTTCATTTTACCGGATCTGAAGGCTATAGGGAGAGATTAATTCCTCTGCATCATGCTCTGCTCCCCGCCCCATGGCATGTGGAAATCGAAACAGGAATACCAAGTAAGTTAATTTCTTGCCACTGGGGCCAGCTAGGGTTTCCAACTTTCTAATCGAAACCAATCTGAACACTCTTGCCACGCCCCCTGCCCCGAGATCCTACTCCTCACTCTCTCCATCCTGCCTCAGTTGCTCCCCCACCCACTCTCAGTCACTTTTGGGCTGGGGCAGTAGGCTGGGGTGCAGGAGGGAGGGAGGGAGGGCTCAGGCTGGGGGTGTGGACTCTGGGTGCAGGAGGAGGCTCAGAGCTGGGGCCAGGGATGAGGGGTTTGGGGTGCAGGAGGGGGTTCAGGGTGTGGGCTCCAGCCAAGCAGCACTTACCTCAGGTGGCTCTAGTCAGTAGCACAGTGGGGCTAAGACAGGCTCCCAGAAGCGGCCAGCACATAGGCGCAGGGTCCAAGGGGCTCTGCATGCTGCCCAGGGTGGCAGGTGCTGCCCTGCAGTTCCCACTGGCCTTGGTTCCCGGACAATGGGTGCTGCGGAGCCAGTGCTCAGGATGGGGCACCGCATGGAGGCTCCCTAGCCCTTCCGCCTAGGAGCCAAACATACCAGCTACTTCTGAGAACTGCGTAGAACCAAGGCAGGCCACCAGGGTCCCTTTTGACCGGATGCTCCAGTCAAAAACCAGACGCCTGGCAACTGTAGGGCCAGCAAACAATGGGGAAAGTAGCAAGTTATCTAGAAACATCAAAACTTCATAGCTGAGAACAGTTACTATAGTGGTATCACTTCAGAAGTAGTTATCTGAAAGACTGAGCATTTGTGGCCATTTTTAATACAGTAAAGCCTCAGTTACAAAACATCAGAGTTACTAACCAACTGGTCAATTACACACACCTCATTTGGAACTGAACATATGCAATTAGGCAGCAGATACAAAAAAGGAAATACAGCACTGCATTTACTGTACACTACTAAAAAGGGAAAGTTTAAAAAAAGATTTGACA
This sequence comes from Chelonoidis abingdonii, assembly GCF_003597395.2. Classification (NCBI taxonomy): domain Eukaryota; kingdom Metazoa; phylum Chordata; order Testudines; family Testudinidae; genus Chelonoidis; species Chelonoidis abingdonii. Next base: position 293,744,467 of record NC_133770.1, read on the forward strand.
AGATCAGGAAACTGCGCTTGTTTCATTTAAATTAAGATGGCTAAAGGCAACATTTTTCTTCTGCACAGTAAAGTTTCAAAGCAGTAGTAAGTTAATGTTCAGTTGTAAACTTTTGAAACAACCATAATGTTTTGTTCAGAGTTATGTACAAACTTCCATTCCCAAGGTGTTTGTAACTGAGCTTCTACTGTAGTAAAAGGATTTTCATAATAGTGTCTAGGGCTCCAAAAATCTTACATTTCATGCAGCTTCCGTTTAACAAAGCAGTCTATTCATTTTACTTTAAAATATACCAATAAGTAGCACAGGCCAAATTTCAATGTTAGAATTACTTTGTTCCAGTTCAGTCATATTAAATCTCAGTTATACTTTTAGAAGCTATGAGTTTAGTTTACATTTTACCTGGTATTCAAGCAGTTTAGGTGTTAAAACAGCTGGCTTCCCTTCCTCAAGCAGTGCAGGCAGAGAGGCATAGTAAATAGATGGCAGTGAAGATCCCTGTGGAAAACTATAATGTTATAAACAAGCCACATGGCATCTTAAATGTAAAGGAGGACAGAGTCAGCACATTATGCTAGCTTTGTAAAATATTTGACTCAGGAAAAAAACTCAACTATTCCTCCACCCTGCCATATGAGTTCACCAAGCTTTCTATCACTGCTTTTGTATCATCCCCAGCACCACAGTATCTCAGCTCGTTCCATATGGCAGGAGAAAATAGCGTGAACAATTCTACTACATTCATCTACTGCTGACCTAGAGATAATCTTAATAAGCATTGTCATAGTATAATTCCTCAATCTGGACCTTAGAGTTCAGATATGAGGTACTAGCATAAAGTCCTCTAAGCTTAATCTCCAGCTTAGATCTGATAGGCTGCCACCAGATCAGGAATTAATAGGGCCTGACCCCCCTTTCCTCTCTCTGGTGTCCACCACCCTTCCCTGGGGGGACCCCCAGATTCCAAATCCCTTGGAGTCTAAAAGCAGGAGAGATAACCCCTTCCCCCCTCCTTCCCAGGCTTGCCTCTTGGTCTAGCCTGCGAGTACCAAGAAACCTGTTTCTCTGCTTCCCAAGAGATAAGCGTTCTATTCCCTCAGGACAATTGAGATGCAAAATACCAACAGCTTGGCTTTGCCTTCCCTCTTCCTGTCTTCCCGTGAGGGAGACAGATACCTGGTACAGAGATTTCAATTTCTTTGCCTTACTAGAAAAAGAATCTTCCACAAGTTTTGAAAAAGAAAGCTTTATATAGAAAGAGAGAAAATACAGAAATAATAACTTGTATAAACATTAATACAGGCTCCTACTTAAGAAAATATGAATAACCCAGTCTGATTTAAAAAATAGCCAATTTAAATAGACCAGCAATCACACACAGTAAATACAACACAAAGCTCCTCATAGCCGAATTACTTTGCTTTCCTTTGTACTCACAGACTTTTAGTAGAATATCTTAGATAAGATGGAGTTAGAAGAAAAGCTTGTTTACCCATAGCCGAGGAAACAACAAAGACCCTGAGTATACAAATTCCCGCCCCTGACTTTTAAACAATCCAGTTCTCTGATTGGTCCTCTGGTCAGGTGTTTGGTTCCCCTTTACAGGCAAAAGAAAATTAACCCTTACTTTACCTATCTACTTATGACAAGCATGTATAAAGGTTGGGTAAAAAGCCACAAGACAATTTAGATACAAACAAATCTAAAGTGGTAAGATATGTACTGGGGAGGATGGACTGCTTACACAACAGCTCTTCTCCAGCACTGATTTCTATGCATACTAGTATTTTACCTTGACCTTTAGCCAAATAGACAGTAACAACCACAAGTTTAGTTAATATTTCAACAGAAATATTAAGTGAGCATTATTTTATAATATTCTAGTGCAAGTTCATCTGTGCTTAAGTTTTTCACAAATATCCTGAGAAACATGGGAACTCTAGAAGGGTGGTAATCTTACAATTGAGCGTCAAGGTTTTGAGTAGACTAAAAAAAGTGAACCATTATTTGTGAAAAGTTTTTTTCTATCTTTCACAGCTTTCTGGTCAAGCATTTACCACATCTTTTGATGCTGCCCAATGAATCATTATGGAGAATTCCTACTGCTTATAGACATTTGCAAAATAACTGGAAGCTGAGGAAGACGGCAGGAAAGAGGAAGAGTTATATTGGATCAGACTCAAGGCCCATCCAATCTGGTGGATTTTCTCCAATGGAAAGTAATAGATGCTAGAGAAGTGTAAAATGCTCAAACAATTACACATGAGTATGAATCAGGCAATTTCCTATGAACCCACATGCTGTGAAGCATGAATTATGCCGGAGTGGCCAATCTGAGCCTGAGAAGTAGCCAGAGTTTACCAATGTACATTGCCGAAGAGCCACAGTAATACGTCAGCAGCATTCCACCTCCCCACAAAAATCAGCTCCCCTGCCCACCAGCACCTCCCCCTCCCTGCACCTCTCGTTCAGCTGTTCCCTGGTGTGCAGGAGGCGAGGGCGGGGAGTGGGACCAGCGAGGGCACAGCAGGCGCAGGGGAGGGGACAGGCCTGTGGCAGAGCCAGGCGTTGAGCAGCGAGCACGCCCTGGCACATTGGAGAGTTGGCGCCTGTAGCTCCAGCCCTGGAGTCGGTGCCTACACAAGAAGCTGCATATTAACTTCTGAACAGCTGCATGTGGCTCCGGAGACACAGATTGGCCACTCCTGTATTATGCTTTTTAAGAGAGGTAGCCAAATTACACTTCTCTTTAATGAGGGCTTCACAGATGCAGATCAGAGTGCATCACATCAATCCGAAATTGGTGAACTCAGGGGAGCATAAATAGTTACGACTATTTTCCTCCAGAAAATTCTAACGTTGAACATAATTTAAACATTTGTTCTCTGGAAGCAAAAAATAATGATGGATGCAGAAAATGGGTTGTTCTAGGAACAGTCTCAGAGAATACTAACAATCAACCTCCAGAGTTGAGAAGATTCCAACTTGCTTTGCAGATCCAGCTACAGTCTGCTGAGGAACTGTCCTTTCCTTGTAACGCAGGACACTCTCCACTGATGCTTTGTATAGTTGGCTTCCAAAGAGGCTAGACTTTATCACAGTCTAAAAATTTAGACTGCATTCTTTAAAAAGCAGTTTTACAAAACCTAATGAAAATGTACTTTCTAAATTATTTTTCCAGGTGAATTAAATATTTGCGTGGACTGTTTACAATCCAAACATTGCTGCATTATTCTGCGCAAGAGTGAAACTGCTAGTGTATTTTCATTAGCCAAATTAAGTGAGAGGCTAAGTAAGCTATTCGAACTGAGTATTTAAGATTAACCAACATGGTAGATCATCATAAGTAGGACATTTGATAGCCTGACAAGTGCTCTTTTGTAAAAGGAAGTCACAGAATATCTATTGCTTCTCTCCATTTAAAAGGAGGGAAAAATGGAGATAATCTGGACTTCCTTCCACAATTCTGAGTATTTAAATTTCCAGACTACTTAAGTACACAAGTGAACTGGTAAATGGTCTAACTTAAAGTTCATTGCTTAACTACAATGCAGAAATTCTGTAGAAGTTTAATAAAAGGTTTTAAATAACCCCTCATCCAATGGTGCCCAAAGTAACTTATTTTATAAAGTGACATGTTTGCTAAACTGCATGCCTGAACTCCTTAGCCAGAGAGGTGTTGTGCTTTTGGGATATATTGCTGGGTGTTTCTAACATTCAGGGACAATATTGTTATGATTTGCAAATACAAGGGGAGAAACAAAATACAACTGTTGAAGTCAACAACTTCCTCTATTGTCCTGTTTGAAATTGAAGGGTAAGGGATGCCAAAACACGTGACTTTGCTAATGCAGTAAACCCCAGCTAATGAAAACATGTTTACCATATATTTGCTAAGCACGAACAGTACTGCAGATCAAAGCTGTGGATACAATTACTAGGACTATTCAGGTGTCAATTCCTTCCTCTATATTTTAAAAGCAATACTGAAGGTTAAAAATATGAAAACTCAAAAAGAATCCTTATAGTAACAGATACCTAGAGAATATAAACAAGTATGCAAGGAAGAGGCTCTCCGAAAGACACAAGTTCTAGCCATAGGAAAAATAGGATCACCCAAAAATAGTCCTTGAGATCTAATGTGATACTATAGTTAGCCTAACAAATTTCCTAAAAAGCCTTTAAGCTCTCTGGTCTATTAAATATAAAACAGAAAAACAGGGCCATTAGAATACAACTGGAAGAGCAGCACAACAGTTCTACAGTTGTGTTAGGGAGGGAAGACAGCCACTTAACCATGACTCCTCTGCAGCTATCATGATATTAAGAACTTCCTCCACTTATAGATTCATAGACTCTAGGACTGGAAGGGACCTCGAGAGGTCATCGAGTCCAGTCCCCTGCACTCATGGCAGGACCAAATACTGTCTAGACCATCCCTGATAGACATTTATCTAACCTACTCTTAAATATCTCCAGAACCAGACGATGGAGCTTCCAACAACCTCACCTAGTGCATTTATTACCAGTGTACCAAGACACCCCTGCTGTTTTAGGAACTTTTCCTAATGTCCAACTCAATCTCCCTTGCTCTTTAAAGCCCATTGCTTCTCTGATCTCGGTCATTAGAGGTCTCAAGGTGAAAACAAGTTTTCTCCCTCCTCCTAGATGACACCCTTTTTAGTACCTGAAAACTGCTATCATGGTCCCCTTCACTTCTCTCTTTCCAAACTAAAACAAATCCAATTCTTTCAGCCTTCCTTCATAGGTATGATTTCCAAGACTTTAAGGTCATTCTGTCTTGCTCTTCTCTGGACCCTGCTCCAGTTTCTCCAACACTTCCTCTCAACTAGGCCTGTTACTCAATAGGTTATATTCTTTGGGTGGAGGGAGGAACTCTTCTGCTGGGCAGGGGGAGTACCGTGCCCTGCTACTACCATCCCCAATCAGATCATATTATCTCTCTGCAGCCCAGAAAGGTAGAATTGAGCATGCCAACATTCTGGATTTCTTAGATAAGGCCAAAGAACGCACAATTGTCGATCATCAACTTGACCACTCTTGTGACATAGTGCTCATAGGAACTTCCTGATTTTATTTGAACTAAAGCATCTCTGAGGGCGGTGGGGGGGGTGGGGGGAGCGAGAAATAATCTAGTCTTGTATTTAAAAAAAAAAAAGTTTCCCAGTGAGGTGGGAATTACAATCACAGCCACTTGGTAATGTTCCAATGGTATCATATCCTCACCATTAAAAATTCATCACGCTTATTTCGCCATCCGAATGTTGTTCTTAGCTTTAGTTCCACGCCCATTGGCACTTCATGGTTAATCTTATCAATTGGTTAGACCTCTTCCAGATTTGCTATCAGCTTGCCGTCATTTTTCTATGTACCGGTATTATGAACTGTGATCAGCCACCCCTAAAATTTTTTTTCTCTGTGCGACAAACTAAAATAGACAGATTCCAAGGAGCTCAGATACACTGGCCACGTTTTCCGCGCCCTGTAATCATTTGATGATCTGTGTCTATCTCTGAAGATTCTCCAGTTTACACTGTCTTCTAAATGATAGACCAAAATCCTAGCATCGTGGGTCGACCATACAGTCCTCCTTTCTTTGAAGCTCATACACATCCTCATTAACTCTGACGCACCAAATACGACTCTATAGAACTGAAGACCTTATTACTAGGCTCCATGCTGGGTAGTTCCATATTAACGCCTAATTATTATGCCATGACCTTATGTCTCTTTTCAGTCACTGATTCCATGCCTGTAAGTAATGGCCTGACATTTTTAGTTCTGATGTCAATTACTTAGCCTAGATTTGCTCAGTATCTAAAGAACAATATAGGTTTATTTGCTAGCCAGTTTAACCAAGCCAATCCACAACACTGGACAAACTGACGCTGACCGGATGGTTGACGAGGTTGAAGTGTTTTCCCCACTGGTTTTTGAATGTTATTATGATTCCTGAATGTCAGAACTTTTTGCTGCTTCATTTATGTCTGTTTGTTGAGGAGACTGTCCAGTTTGCATGTAATGGCAGAATGGCGGATGCTGGAATGTGGAATATCTCATTGTTGGCTCGCTGATAGCAGCTCTCACAATTGATTTAGACTCTTCTCCTGCTGGTATGCATACAGAGAACATCAGAAAAGGTGGATGTATAAGTACTCCGTCTTGTGTGTTTCCATTCTATGCATCTGAATGAACGTGAGGTGTGACTTGAATAAGCTTATGGTGAAATAAGGTTTGTTAAGTCTCATAACAGAGGGTGCCACAGAGACTTACCTCTTGTTCTTTTTGCGGATACAGACTAACACTGTTGCTACTCTGAACCCGTGTAAGTTATTTTACCACGCTCTTGATTGCTGGGATCATTTGCAGCACATTGCAGTAGAATGTTTTATGTTCGTCTTCCGTTTCTTCTCAGTCACTCTATATTTTTATGAAATAGGAATGGTTCTTGGCCTTCATGCTACAAGAACCACATGGAAAAACCTGCTTGATGATGGGGTGGATTCCCTGTTACATTTACCTATTGAAATGGTTTAAAAACTGGGGGCTGAAATAAGCCAGTCTAATATAGTACACTGAACACCATGTTCTAGTTTTTTTTTTTTTATATATGCTATATATGTTATGTTTTTTTCTTTTTCTCTATTTTGGTTTTTTTTTTTTTTTTTTGTTTTTTTTATCTTAAGCTTCTGTTGTGATTTCTTTTTTCTCTTTTTTTATTTATCTACTATATTATACAATCAAAATGGTTCAAATAGTGCATGGGGTACTTGAAGTCAAATGCCGTCTAGAGGTAAACCTTCCTTAGTAGTTAATGCTATCATTCACAGACCTGTCATACTCAAAGAATATTATATAATTTTAACTAACATGTGATTTTATGGAAACTAGGGCTTTCGTCTATTAGGGAGACTAACATTTTGATGAGTGGATGGAGCACACAGACTTATAGCACGTGAGAGCTAAAGGAACTGGATTGTTTAGTGTGCAAGACAAGAGAAGTAGATGCGATAGGTAAGGAGATTCGAATAAGCTAGCTTTTCAAAATACCTGAAGGCTTCCAAAATCGCGGATGGAACTTAGACTGTCTCAGTAGCTGTCCTTCCTCTGTTTGGTTACACTGACTGACTGTAACAAGGATATGCGCTACTCCAAGTGATTCTTAAAGGAGGTTTAGGTTGGAATTATTACAGAAAACCTGATAACTTCTAGGTTAGAGTAGGTGTGTGAAGCATCTATGAATGGGGTTACCCTTTAGGAGGTGGGTGTGAGAATCTCAATCTTTCCTTATGAGAGGGTTTTAAGGCCTGAGGTGAAAGCCTGGATGAGATGATTCAGTTGGGAATTGGTCCGTTTTGAGCAGCGTGCGGGGGCTGGACTTGTATGACCTCTGAGCGTCCCTTCCAACCCCTGATATTCTATGATGATATATGTACTCTCCCCTTAATACTATATTTAACTCTATATAGCCATCTCAACTTTGATTAGATAATATGTTTGTTCTCTGTGACTGCATTAGGAGGCTCACAGGCCTCTAGTACCTAAAGGTTGTCCCTAGTTACCTTTTTTTATAGTAATTTGCTAATTTGGCCTAGCAATCTTAGTTTTGCTCGTCGCCGGTGTTTTCTACACAAGGGTTCTTAGTTCTAAAATCCACAAGAAACTTATTCCAAAGTCAAGTCTCTCACATATCTTCCAGTCGCTAAACTTTAAAAAAACAAAACTCAAAAAAACACAACCCACTGATGGACTATGCGTGAAGGTTAGGCCAGTATTGCTTGCCCTGCCTTCATAAAATAGTCTAGACTTTACTCAAGCATAGCTCTGAAGCAGACATACGTCACTATGCAGTATTCGATGGTCAAATGCATAATGGTGATTCCTCAACATCGCTTCATCTAGCTTTTGTGGCTCTCATCAAACCTCTCAAGTATAGATACTAAAAAAAGTAGTTTAACACACACTGTGACCGTCGCCTAGGGTCGCCTTGCATTTGTTGCTACATTTCCTTTAACCTCTAGTGTTTCAATTAACAATCTGCACTTGTATCGTCAACAATCACTTTTTTCGTCCTTGCTCTCTTCCTCACCTATAAAGTGATTTAACAATATACTCTATTTCCTACTGTCGCTCTGCCATCTCTAAGATTGATCGCCTGTAGCTGCAAACGAGGCTGCGGCTTGTATATACGTGACACGAGGCATAGCTTAGCGGCTTAAAAGTGCGTGAAGGGAGCTAGCCTCTGCGCCATGCCTCCACGAACAGTAGCACTATTCTGGCTGATTGTGGTACGTGCACTTAGCTTGTATAGCCTATAAGGCAATGCGAATCAGGCTGCGCGTCTTTCTAGTGACAATAGAGTATAACTCGGTGATGGTCCTCGACTCTGACGAGTTTGAGGTAG
>NC_133770.1:293752916-293764303 GCF_003597395.2 Chelonoidis abingdonii
GGGGGGGGGGGGGGAGGAGGAAATAATCTAGTCTTGATTTAAAAAAAAAAAAGTTTCCAGTGATGGATTACCAATCACAGCCCTTGGTAAATTGTTCCAATGGTTCATTATCCTCACCAGTTAAAAATTCACACCTTATTTCCCATCCGAATTTGTCTTAGCTTTAGTTCCAGCCATTGGGTCTGGTTACATCTTCATCATTGTAGAGCCCTGTTATCCAATTTCTACTCCCTATGTAGGTATTTATGAACTGTGATCAAGCCACCCCTCAATTTTTTCTTTGACAAACTAAATAGACAGATCCAAGGAGCTCAAATCACTGAGGCACGTTTTCCCGCCCTGTAATCATTTGTGTGGCTCTTCTCTGAAGATTCTCCAGTTTATCAACATTCTTCTTTAATTGTTGATAGCAGAACCAGACACAGTATTCCAGCATCGGTGGCACCAGCACCAAATACAGAGGTAATATAGCCCATTTACTTTGAAGATTCCTCTCATTATACATCCAAGAACAGCTTCATGCTGGGAGTTCATATTAAGCCAATTATTTGCCATGACCTTATGTCCTTTTCAGTCACTGATTTCCATCCTGTAAGTATGGCCTGCATTTTTAGTTCTAGATGCATACTTTAGATTTGCTCATATTAAAGACTATATAGTTTATTTGCACCCAGTTTACCAAGCAATCCACAACACTGGACAACTGACCTGACCTGAGTGGTTAGAGAGGTTGAAGTGTTTTCCCACTGGTTTTTGAATGTTATGATTCCTGATGTCAGATTTGTGTTCATTTATTCTTTTGTGTAGAGACTGTCCAGTTTGGCCAATGTACATGGCAGAATGGCATTGCTGGCACATGATGGAATATATCATGTTGGCTGCTGATAGCAGCTCATCTCAATTGATTAGACTCTTCCTGTTGGTATGCATACAGAGAACATGAAAAGGTGGATGTATAAGTATCTCCTGTGTGTGTTCCATTCTATGCATCTGAAGAAGTGAGGTGTAGCTCATGAAAGCTTATGCTGAAATAAATTTGTTAGTCTCTAAGGTGCCACAAGTACTCTTGTTCTTTTTGCGGATACAGACTAACACTGTTGCTACTCTGAACCCTTAATTATTTACCACGCTCTGATTGCTGGATCATTTGCAGACATTAGCAGTGATGGTTTTATGTTCGTTTGTTTTCTTCCAGGTCATTAATATTTTTATGAAATAGGAATGGATTCTTGGCCTTATGCTACAAGACCACACTGGAAAACACCTGCTTGATGATGGTTCCCTGTTTACAGTTACCTATTAAATGGCTTAAAAACTGGCTGAAATACCAAGTCAATATAGTACACTGAAACCATTCTAGTTTTTTTTTTTTTTTTTTTTTTTTTTAAATAAATCAAAATGTCATGTGGTACTAAGTCAAATGCCTTAGAGGTAAACCTCCTATATTATCTTCATCACAGACCTGTAATCTCAAAGATATATAATTGTTAACCAACATGATTTATGGAAACTAGATCTTGTCAAAGACTAACATGATTGAGGGGATGGAGCACACGACTTATGAGAGAGGCTGAAGGAACTGGGATTGTTTAGTGTGCAAAGAGAAGAATGAGGGGGAGATTTGATAGCTGCTTTCAAACTACCCTGAAAGGGGGTTCCAAAGAGGATGGAACTAGACTGTTCTTCCTCAGTGGTACCTGATGACAGAACAAGGAGTATGGTCTCAAGTTGCAGCAGGGGAGGTTTAGGTTGGATATTACAGAAAACTTATTTCTACTAGAGAGGGTGGTGAAGCACGGAATGGGTTACCTAGGGAGGTGGTGAAATCTCCTTCCTTAGAGGTTTTAAAGGTCAGGGTTGACAAAGCCCTGGATGAGATGATTCAGTTGGGAATTGGTCCTGTTTTGAGCAGGGGGCTGGACTAGATGACCTCCTGAGGTCCCTTCCAACCCTGATATTCTATGATGATATATTACTCCCCCTTAATACTATATTTAACTGAATACCATATCAATTGATAGTCTTTTGTCCAGGACTGATAGGAGGCTCACAGGCCTCTAGTACCTAGGTTGTCCCATTTACCCTTTTTAAATAGTGGCACAACACGAGTTTTCTTCCAGTGTTCCAGGTCTTGCTAAAAATCCCAACATTACTGACCCAGCAAGCTCCTCTTCCATCTTTTAAAAAAACAAAACAAAAAAAAACCTCTTGGAATGCAAGTTAGCCAGACTTGCTGCTTTAATAATGTCTAACTTTCGTAGCTACTGTGCAACATCGTCCTAAGCTATTATGGATGGAAGGTGTTTCATCAACACCTCATCTAGCTTTTTCTCCCAAATATAGAACAAAAAAAGTATTAAACACATCTGCCTTGTCTGCATTATTGCTAATCCTCTCATTTAGTAATGGACCAACATCCTTTTGCTCCTTACATAGTTAAAAATACTCATTGTCCTTGGCGCTGATTAAATCATGCCTGTAGCTTGCAAACGAGGCTGCTGCTTGTATATTAGGCAGAGGCATGCTGTCTAAAAGGGAAGGGAGCTAGCCAGCCTGGAGCAGGAACAGAGATATTCTGCAGTGTGAAGCAGGATAGCTAGGATGAACAGGCAGTCTAGGAAAGGAGGAACTTGTATGTTCCCCATAAATGTAGATGAGGCAGCTTGAAGAGGGAGTCTTGGCATGCACACATGGTGAGCTGGATTACGCTCTTCCTTCCTTCCCCACCACCAGACCTCTACTGTGATGGTCTGAGGCCATAATGTAAACACATCAGCCGCAGGGAGTCGAGATCTCAGAACTTCCCAACTAATCTCATCCTCAGTACTCTACACCATAATACTACTAGTTTTTAATCTAAACAGGCCACTAGCAACTTTGATAGGCAACATAAGTGTGGGTTAGCGTTATGAGAACTTATGCATTTCCTGATACTCAGTAAGCTATTAAAGTAATAAGGTTGTAGATAAAAAAGTAATAAATACCAGCAATACCTAACTCTTATCTAGGTGCTTTTCATCTGCTAATCTCGGAGTGCTTTAAAAAGGAGTTCAGGATCATCTCCTCATTTTACACTGCAGGAATAGCAGTGTGGAGAGGTAAAAAGATTAATTTCTTGGAGCATGCGTTTTTGCGTTTCAGATTTGTTTGGTTTTGTGGCTCTCCACTTTGTTGGATTTTTGAAGTGGCTCTTCAATTGTTAAGTTGGTGGAATGCCACTGCAGTGAACAAATCCACACTCCTGCTTGATTTTAAATGAAGCTTTTCAGATGATTTAATTACAACAATGCTTCCTCTCCCAACACACACACTTTGAAAAGCCTCGCATTAAGTGGCACAAACATTTCTTAAAAGATTTGACAGACAGAAAAGAGTAACAAAATGGCTACATCAGCACAGGAGTTCACATCCATTTTAAAGTTTAACAAACAGGGACTTCTCCTTAGGCATTAGTGCCATTAGTTCTGCTGGGGGGCTGGCCTGTTGGTTTTGATTGTTCTATCTGCACAAAGAATGAGTGATTAGTACAAAGTCCTTGAAAGGTTCTTCAATCCACTTCTCTGGGGGTGTGGGGGGGAAATCACAGCTTTCATACTCCACCAAGAGCGGTCTTTCTTCTGCATTTGTACAGCACCTGACATAATAGGTTCTTGATCTATGACTAGGGCTCCTAGATATACCAAATACATTTGTATTACTGTATTGTCTACTCCCCCCTCCCCACATGGGCAGGAAAAAAAAGCTATTGTCTTACAGGAGACACCTTGGGTTATACTTTACAGCGGAAGTATGCGCTTTCCAGCTAGCCATTCATAACCTTGGTTACGTTTTGAATAATGAACTGAAAGTGCAAAGTTTCTTATTGTGCAAATTAGCACAGACTGAATTGTGGTGCTGAAGAATTTTATCTTCAAGCATTGACATACTGTATGTCAGTGACGCCTCGAAACTGAAGATCCATTTCAAACCAAAGGCATCACAGACCCACAATATCATTCCAAGGCTGACATTGTGCTGCTTATTGTGACAGTATCTTCTTGACTTAATGTTTCCATGCATCATGCAATGAAAATCCCAGTGAGAAGAAAGCACTATTAGGACATCATGATGCAGTTGTGACTCTGAATTTATTCAACAGTATTTCTCTACTCCTCTTTCCCATGTCGGTGGGAGATGCTATGTTCCCTTCTCCAAAAAAAAAAGAGAACTAAAAGACAGCTATCCAAAAATCTCTACGCTAGGAGAAAGCCTAAGGACTCAAGAATTTTTGTTCAATACTCCCAAAGCCTGCTGGAGTCTGCAAGCACGGGAAGCACTCTTGGGATCAAAGCTTTGCTCAGGTATCAGATCAGTAGACTTCAAGAGCCACAGAAGGAGGGCACCTGAAAACTATTACTGCATATAGAGCACTATTTGAAAGAACCGCCTCTTTCACAGCCTATAATAAGGCCAGGATGGTACATTTTTCAGAGCAGCCTCTTCCTTCTGTGAAAGTAGAATTAATTATATTGTAAAAATAAGAATGGATTAAAGAAATGTTGTCGGCACCTTTAAGCAAAATTGTTGGAATGTTGCAATCCAGGTGTCAGGAACACAGACATTAGCATAGAACAATTGCACCGTTTAAGGGCAATTGGAAAAGTATTAGCTTAGATCGATACCAATCAGTAAGGACGTGGAATATGCATGCTGTGTCAAAGGTGGTTTTTCCTGTCTGTTGCTTTCTTTGTCCCTTTGTCTAAACTCCTGCCCTTTTATCTGTATAAATAAGATAGTTTGTGTTTGTATGGGACTCACAATATTTCTGGGTGTATTAGCAGAGCGCTGTGCTAATAAAACAGAGTGGTCTGACAAGCTGTAGAGTCCTGAGTCTAACTTGACACTCCTTTTATTATAAAAAACAATAGAGACGGGTAGTGCTCTGTTTACTCAGTAAAGTCAACATAAATAGGATTAAAAAAAAACGAGATAAGTTAATGGAGATTTGGTCCATCAATGCCTATGAGGCAGGATTGTCAGGGATGCAATACCATGCTTTAAGTGTTCCTGGTCGCTGTTTGCCAGAAGTGGATAATGGGATGGACTGATTGCTGTTGTGTTTATTCCCTCTGAAGCACCTGGCATTGGCCATTGTCAGAAGACAGGCTATTGGGCTAGATGGGCCACTGGACTGACCAGTATGGCCATCTTATGTTAACTCATCAAAACCTCAATGTTCCTCTTAGGCAGTGTTCTCTAGGTATTTCATGGGGAAGCCCACTCTTATAAAAGGAAATTTCACCAAGACTCCAACACGCGATTCTTACAAAGTAAATTCGAGATACACATTAATGGTGAGCACATTCGACCTAGAAATATTTTTCACAGCCAGGTTATCCAAAACAGCACTACAAATGCATGAAATTCAGAGCTAAGTTTAAACCTGAAAAACTCAAAACATGTTAAGATATGAAAATACAGTCAGGCACCCAAAAAACCTTATCTCTGCACTGTAGCAATGCCATGCAATAACCATATAAAGAGCACATTAAAATTTGTGTTCAACGTTACTGAAAACTGACTTTGAAAGAATCTCCCCTTCATTTTCCCCTGTAAGAAAACTACAGGTCAGAATTAAGGTGATTTTCAGCACCTCAACTACATTTTTCCCAACATGCTGGTGGTTTGGGTGCAGGGATTGGTGTGGCCCTCACAATCTGTTCGCCCAGGGTGACTTCTACCAGCAGCATTAAGGGAAGGGTGGGGTGGCTGTGACGGTGCTGGCCGTGGGCCAGCTGAGGTCACTCAGAGTGAACTGCAACAAAAAACGGGGCAGACAAACCCCAGATGCTGGTGATTATTCCACTACTTAGATTTACCAACCAGCACAAAAACAGCTTCTATAGTCCTACTGGTTACTTAGAAGTTTAAGCCACGCCATTCCCTTAAAGTGCCCAGCCTCAGGCCTCCGTCCAGACACACCTGTCAAACATATGACATAAGATTTTCAGGAATCATCATCATATAAAAGAAAAGGTTCTTCCAATCCCAAAGGATTAGCCACATACCAGGTTCAATTATAAAACTTAGATCTTACCCACACAATACACGCTATAGCCCATTCTTATTAACTAAGCTAAAATTTATTAGAAAAGAAAAAAAGAGAGAGAGTGTTAGTTAAAGATTAATACACATACAGACTTGAATTCCATTCTTGAGGTTCAGATACATAGTAGAGGTGAGCTTGTAGTAGCCAAAAAGTCCTTTTAGAAATAGTCCATAGGTTTATAGTCCAATGTCCATATTCAGGGTGGCTCCAGTGAATGACTGGGGATCTCAATCCTTATGGCTTAAGGTTTCCTCCTCTTGAAACCCAAAGCAGATTTGAGATGAAGGGATCATGTCCCAGGCTTCTTATACATTTCCACCAGCCTTTCGGCCTGAGAAAATAGGCTTAACTCCTTCTCCCAAAACAACCTGGCAATTAGCACAGAGTAATTTTCCATTAAACAGTTCAGATACAGGTTACCACAACCTTCAAAGAGACACATAGACAATAATACTATTTCACCCAAGGTATCACCTTAAATGCTAATATTCCTTTTTTGATCTTTGAATTAAAACTACAGCAATAGACAAGACTTGTTTGCTGGCATCCCAAGACCCGAGCAAACATCTATCCTTCTATCTCTAACAATGCAGACTTGCATTTCAAAGCTCTATTCATTTACATATCTTGGTAACCAGTTCTTAAGGTTCATCGATGGGTCAGGTCAGTCGGTGAGGTGAGTTAATTAACTCTTTTTGGTCCGGTCACCTTTCAATGAGATATATTATATTATACTCATAATGTCACAGTCACACCAGTAGCATTAAGGGAAGGGATGGGGTGGCCTTCCTGTGTTCTTTCGTGGCTGCAACACCACTCTCCCCCAGAGCTGCCTCGGACAAAGACTAATTTGGTAGGCTTAATGCTGGTCCCTGGTCTCAAAGCAACATCCATGTTGCTGGGGGGGCAGGGCATTGTCCACGTGCTCACTTGTGCTCCTGACGCAGGTTTCCCCATAAGTTGCAGCACAGGGCCCATTGCCCACGCTGCTAGGCCATACTCACCATAGCTGGAACAGCAAACCGGTTAGTTGAATAGCTAGGCATCCTGATTATGTTCTGGCTTGCACTTGTGTTAAATAATACATTGCACAAGACCCAGGGTATGCACTGACAAAGACTGCCTTGTGGTTTGTATGCCTTACAGTGGAAAGCTTGGCCTTCAGCACATCCTCTGCACTAGCAGAGAGGCTATAGCAGATTAGAAGGCAGAAATAGAACACGTGATGACATCTTCAATGAGATAATGAATGCCTCCAGGACAGATGACTGCAGGATTTCATTTTCAGAAAAACTGGACATGGGGATGCTCTCCTGCTCTTAGGAGCTTAAGCGTGCCACACAGGATGAGATGCTGTGGATCATGATGGACCAGACACGTTGAAGCATCTGGTTGACTTCAAGAGAAACAGCTTGAGGCTAGACTCCCTCTGCAGTCCCTACACATTGGCCTGCAAGCATCACCCTGTTCCCAATCCCCCTTCCCCAGATGTTCCAGTAGGTGGGTACCAAGAACAAAAGGCAGCCATTCAAAAACCTTTGATGGACAAGACTTCTATGCTTTCATAGACAAGCTGATTTTGTTTCTTCCCTCCCAGTTCTCTCACTGTTTGCCCAAAGTTAAATTGAATTATTTTCCTGTTCTTTATGTTTGTGTCATAAAAGTCAACACTGCAAGAATGAAATGCTCTATCTATTCCAAGCATGAGGGCTTGGGGGAAGGGGATGGCATGGGAAGGCACAATGCAGATAAGTGGCACACATTACTGTGGCTCATTACTGAAGCCTCCCAGAAATGCAGAGCTCCTTGCTGGCCTCTTCTTATTGCCCTGGTATCTGGCTGCTCAAAACTGCCAACCTATCTGCTTTCTTGCCCCATTCCTGCAGATACTTTTTCCTTGGTCTCAGATATTATAGCGCATACAGCAGGGAGCGAGAACAATGGAGATATTGCTTTCACTGAGGTCTAACCTAGTAAGCAACCTGCACCAGCGACCCTTTAAACATCCAAAGGCACATTTCACCATCATTCTGCACTTGCTCAGCCTATTGTTGAAAACACGGTTACTCACCTTTGTAACTCTTGTTCTTCGAGATGTGTTGCTCATATCCATTCCAGTAGGTGTATGCGCCGCGCGTGCACGTTCGTCGGAGAACTTTTACCCTAGCAACTCCAGTGGGCCGGCAGGTCGCCCCCTAGAGTGGCGCCGCCATGGCGGGTGATATATACCCCTGCCGCGAGAAACCGTACTCTGGACCCTACGCTCTGAACCAGCCGACGTGGTGGAAGTTGCTGAGACCCCTGGGCTTTTTGGTTGCCCAGGGCGTCCAGAAGCTCCCACTGCTGCGGACCATGTTCCTGGTGACCCCCGAAGAGGGCGGCGGCCTGTCAACGTCCAGGCAGACCTCGTCCTCGAAGAGACTGAACCCTGCCGAGGCCACGGGGGGGGGCGGAACGCGAGTAGTGCGAATCCGCGCCCTCGACGGCGAGGCCTCCTCGGTGCCGGGAGCGGTGCCGTGAGCCATACCGGTGCCGATCTGGACCGGGACCTGCACCAGGCGCGGTGCTGGGAGGTCGACCGGGATCTGACCTTCCGGTGCGTGACCGGTTCTCGAGTCACGGTGCGGTAGTGGTGGCTGGAGCCGGAGCGGTGCCGGGAGTACCAGGACCGACGTGAAGATGATCGGCGCCGCGAGTACGACCGGTGCAGCCGGGGAGAGTGGTGCCGGGACTGCGAGCCGCGCCTCGAACCAGACCTCCCTCTGGACGGGATTGGTGCCATGACCTGGATCGGTGCCGGACCGGAGAATCCGGGACGGTGCTCTCATCGGCGTCGGCTTGCCCTTGGAAAGTACAACCCCGCACCGGTGGTTGCGGGGTTGGGCAGCCCAGGCTCCGTCAAGGCGATAAAGGTCCCTTGCCGATGAGGAATGTCTTCGGGCGTGACGGACTACGAGCTCAACCCCAGATCTTGGCGGGAGCTAAGAGCGATCGGACTCGACGGACCTGCCCGGCCCGGGAGTCCAACGAAAGCCCTGGTGCGGCCGGCGTCGGCATGGGTGCTCCTTCCGGGGCTGCTTAGCCAGGGTAGAGGACGAGGAGGACCTCTTCCAGGAGCCGGAGACGGGCGTGCCGTTGCGCTTTCGCGTGCCAGAGGGATCCGGTGCCGGAGCCGTGCTCGGTGCCGACAGCGCGGGGTGAAGTGCCGCTTCCATAAGGAGCGTCGGAGACGTTGGTTCTCGCTCCTTCTTCGTTCGCGGCCGGAAGGCTTTGCAGAATGCGGCACTTCTCTGGGAAGTTGGGATTCCCCCAGGCACTTTAAGCAGGCGTTGTGGGGATCACTGGTGGGCATCGCTTTTTACAAAGCCGAGCACGCTTTGAATCCCGGCGAACCAGGCATCCGCCCGGCGCGGAGAGAGGGCTCTGTCTCCCCATACAGCGATCAGACCTAGTATCTCCATACGGTCTATGCTGGAGCTCTTTTTAGATTTCAGACTGCATCGCCAGCCGTGCTGATCACAGCTCACGCTGGGCAAGCAGGAAATGTTAATTCAAAAGTTCGCAGGGCTTTTCCTGTTTACCTGCCCGCTGCATCGAGTTCAGATGCTGTCCAGAGCGGTCAGTGCTGCACTCTGGGATGCCGCCCGGAGGCAATAACGTCGATTTCCGTCACACGAACCCTAATCCGAGTTATCGCTATCGAAATTTAGCGCTACTCCTCTCGTTTGGAGGAGTTTCCGAAATCGATTTAAGGAGCCGTTTAACTCGATATTAATGACGACGTCGTGTGAATGGATACAGTGTTAAATCGGTATATCGGCCATTAAACGATTTAAAGTCGCAGTGTAGACCTGGCCATAGTAAACCAGAATTCCTGCGGAAGTATCTACTGAACCTATGCCAGCATAGCCACCAGTACAGATGCAGCATAAGCTTGACAGAAGGCAGAGTTCTGCTGCATAGGAACCTCACTTCCCTGAACTATGTTAGCTATGACAACCATATGGTTCTTCTGGTCCATCAGAAAGACTTTGAAAATGCTGTTGGAGCAGTAGAACTAAAAGTTTCCTATTCTTTTCCTCTTCTGTGCGAGCAGACCTACAGGATTTGTTTTCTTCTTCATTTTCCTCAGTCTCCAGACAGCCTCCGGTTCCAATAGTTCTATAGTGTTTCTGCTGCGCCTCATTATCTGTTCACTCCTGCACCATCCCTCTTATTCAGTCTCAGGTTTGAAATCTCTGTGCTTCTTGGAAATCAACACAGCCAGGACAGGATGATTTACTCCCTCCCCCTGCCACGGTATTTCTATTACCTCTTGTTTTTGAGCTCTCTCTCCATTCTATTAGTCTTAGGCTGCAGGATCAGTGTTATTTTACTATTTAATGCACATCCAGACTGCTTCTAGGTTCTTGGTTTTTCTCCACCAGATAAAAAACAAAAACAACAAAAAAATCACACAAGAACTTACCACAAATTGATATCCTGAAGGCTAGATTACTTATCCATACCCTTGTTACCTCTTGCCTTGTATTTACTGCAATTTTTTCTTTCCCTTTCTTCAATTCTTTTAGCCTCTTCATATACCCACACCAATCCCTTCTAATCTAACCAAATACCACAACTAAAGTGAGCTTCCTTGCCTGCTCAGGCCACATCCTATTCCATCTTTTGACTTGTTCTGCTGGCTGCCACTGTCATAGTATTGCCTTTGTGCCATGCACAATTTAGTTGTGACCTGACCTCCAGCTGCCTGTTATTCCCCATACCTTATTTGATCCATTGCAATTTCCTTATCACCCACTTGTCCCTTCCACCATGCCCCACCCAGCAATGCATAATTTCTAGCTGTGTCAGAACCTTAAAAATTCATTGTTATAGCAGTCGGCTGAATTAATAAGTTGAAGTCAAGGCAATTCCTCCTCTCTCCAACATTCATCTTCTGAACTGTGAAATCCCTAGGGTTAGGGCTGCCTTGCACAACACTAAGATACATATTGTAAGCACCAACAACAATGCCTAAAGATTGCTGTAGCATTACACTTTACTTAGTACCCACAATTATAAAATTTGTATTGTGGTGTTGAAGGCCGTGGGATTAAGTGTTCAGCTCTTTAGGAATCGAGTTTTAACTGTTTGAACGTCTGATGAGTGCTGGAATAAAGTGTTGCAATGATCCTTAACCCCAGTCTGAAGTGTAAAAACTATTAACTTCTACTATACACCACCTGGGGAAGAGAAGATGACATTTAAGGATTTGAGCACAGTCTAAAGCTTCTGTCTTTGTGTCAAATCCTATCTC
>NC_133770.1:293764328-293794819 GCF_003597395.2 Chelonoidis abingdonii
AACATGACAAAAAAACATAAAACACCACAGTTTAGTTAATATTTCAACAGAAATATTAAGTGAGCATTATTTTATAATATTCTAGTGCAAGTTCATCTGTGCTTAAGTGTTCACACAAATTTCCTGAGAAAACATGGGAACTCTAGAAGGGTCGGTAATCTTACAATTTGAGCGTCAAGGTTTTGAGTAGACTAAAAAAGTGAACCATTATTTGTGAAAAAGTTTTTTTTTCTATCTTTCACAGCTTTCTGCGTTCAAGCATTTACCACATCTTTGATGCTGCCAATGAATCATATGGAGAATTCCTACGGCTTATAGACATTGCCAAAATAACTGGAGTGAGGGAAGACGCAGGAAAGAGGAGAGTTATATTGGTCAGATCAAGGCCCATCAATCTGGTGATTTTCTCAATGGAAAAGTAATAGATGCTAGAGAAGGTAAAATGCTCAACAATTACACATGGAGTATGAATCACGGCAATTTCCTATGGACCCCACATGCTGTGAAGCATGAATTATGCCGGAGTGGGCCAATCTGAGCCTGAGAAGTAGCCAGAGTTTACCATGTACATTGCCGGAAGAGCCACAGTAATACGTCAGCAGCATTCCACCTCCCCACAAAAATCAGCTCCCCTGCCCACCAGCACCTCCCCTCCTCTGCACCTCTCGCTTCAGCTGTTCCCTGGTGTGCAGGAGCGAGGGCGGGTAGTGGACCAGCGAGGGCAACAGCAGGCGCCAGGGAGGGGGACAGGCCTGTGAGAGCCAGGCGTTGAGCAGCGAGCACGCCCTGGCACCATTGGAGAGTGGCGCCTGTAAGCTCCAGCCCTGGAGTCGGTGCCTACACAAGAAGCTGCCCCATATTAACTTCTGAACAGCTGCAATGTGGCTCCGGCAGACACAGATGGCCACTCCTGTATTATGTGTTTTTAAGAGAGGTATGCCAAATTACATTCTCTTTAATGAGGGCTTCACAGATGCAGATCAGAGTGATCACATCAAATCCGAAATTGTGAACTCAGGGAGATAAATATTTTTTTTTTTTTTTTTTGTTACGACTATTTTCCTCCAGAAAATTCTAACGCTTGAACATAATTTTAAACATTTGTCTCTCTGAAGCAAAAAATAATGATGGATGCAGAAATGGGTTGTCTAGGAACAGTCTTCAGAGATACTAACAATCAACCTCCAGAGTTGAGAAGATTCCAACTTGCTTTGCAGATCAGCTACAGTCTGCTTGAGAACTGTCCTTTCCTTGTAACGCAGGAACTCTCCACTGATGCTTTTATAGTGGCTTCCAAAGAGGCTAGACTTTATCACAGTCTAAAAATTTAGGACTGCATCTTAAAACAGCAGTTTTACAAAACCTATGAAAATGTACTTCTTAAATTATTTTTCCAGCGTGATTAAATATTGCGTTGGACTGTTTACAATCCAAACATGCTGCATATTCTGCGGCAAGAGTGAAACTGCTAGTGTATTTTCATTTAGCAAATTTAAGTGAGAGGCTAAGTAAGCCTATTTTCACTGGTATTTAGATTAACCAACATGGTAGATTCATCATAAGTAGACATTTATAGCTGACAAGTGCTCTTTTTGTAAAAGAAGTCACAGAATATCTATTGCTTCTCTCCATTTAAAGGAGGGAAAAATGGAGATTAATCGGACTTTCCTTCCACACATTCTGAGTATTTAATTTTCAGGACTACTTAAGTACACAAGTGACTGGTAAATGGGTCTAACTTAAAGTTTCTTGCCTTAACTACATGCAGAAATTCTGTAGAAGTTTAATTAAAGGTTTTAAAAATACCCTCATCCAATGGTGCCCAAAGTAACTTATTTTATAAAGTGGACATGTTTGCTAAACTGCATGCCTGAACTCCTTAGCCAGAGAGTTGCTGCTTTTGTGATATATTGCGGTGTTCAACTTCAGGACCAATATTGTTATGATTTGCAAATACAAGGGGAGAACAATTACAAACTGTTGAGTCAACAATTCCTCTATTGGTCCTGTTTTGAAATGAAGGGGTAAGGGATGCCAAAAACACGTACTTTGCTAATGCAGTAAAACCCCAGCTAATTAAACATGTTTACCATATATTTGCCCCCCCCCCCCCCCCCCAAGCACACAGTACTGCAGACAAAAGTGTGGATCAATTACTGGATATTCAGGTGTCAATTCCTTTCCCCTCTATATTTTAAAAGCAATACTGGAAGGTTAAAAAATATGAAAAACTCAAAGAATCCTTATAGTAACAGATACCTAGAGAATATAAACAAGTATGCAAGGAGCAGGCTCTCCGAAAGACAACATTCTAGCCATAGTGAAAAAATGGATCACCCAAAATAGTCCTTGAGATCTAATGTGGATACTATAGTTCAGCCAACAAATTTCCTAAAAAGCCTAAGCATCTCTGTCTATTAAATTAAAACAGAAAAACAGGGCCATTAGATACAACTGGAAGAGCAGCCACAACAGTTCTACGTTGTGTAGGTGGAAGACAGCCACTTAACCATGACTCCTCTGCAGCTATCATGATATTAAGAACTTCCTCCACTATATAGATTCATAGGACTCTAGGCTGGAAGGGACCTCATGAAGGTCATCGAGGTCAGTCCCTGCACTCAGGCAGACAAATACTGTCTAGACCATCCCTCGATATACATTTATTAACCTACTCTTAAATATCTCCGAGATGGGAGATTCCACAACCTCCCTAGGCATATCCAGTGTCCAACCACCCTGACTGTAGAACTTTTCTAATGTCCAACCTCAATCTCCCTTGCTGCAGTTTAAGGCCCATTGCTATTCTTTGTTCTGTCATTTGAGGCTAGGTGGAACAAGTTTTCTCCCTCCTCTGTGACCCCTTTTTTTTAGACCTGAAAACTGCTATCATGTCCCTCTCACTCTTCTCTTTTCCAAACTAAACAAAATCCCAATTCTTTCAGCCTTCCTTCATAGGTCATGTTCTCGAAGACCTTTAATCATTCTTGTTGCTTTTCTCTGGACCCTCTCCAGTTTCTCCCAACTCCTCTCAACTAGGCTGTTTAACTCAATAGGTAATTCTTGGGTGGAGGAAGAACTCTTCTGCTGGGGCAGGGGGAGTTATCCTGCCCTTCTCTACCTCCCCAATCAGTCAATTATTCTCTCAGCCCAGAAAGGTAGAATGAGCATCCCAGATCTGGATTCTTAGATAAGGCCAGAAGGAACAATTTGCGATCATCAGCCTGACCCTCTTGTGTAACATAGGCCATAGGACTTCCCTGAATTATTTGAACTAAAGACATCTTCTAGAGGGGGGGGGGGTGGGGGGAGTGAGGAAATAATCTAGTCTGATAAAAAAAAAAAGTATTCCAGTGATGGATTACCAATTCACAGCCCCTGGTAAATTGTTCCCAATGGTTCATTCCTCACAGTTAAAAATTCACACCTTATTTCCCATCCGAATTTTGTCTTAGCTTTAGTTCCAGCCATTGGGTCTGGTTTTACATCTTCCATTGTAGGAGCCCTGTTATCCAAGTTCTACTCCTATGTAAGGATTTAATGAACTGTGATCAGCCAACCCCTCATTTTTTCTTTGACAAAACTAATAGACAGATCCAAGAGCTCAAATCACTGAGGCACGTTTTCCCGCCCTGTACAATTTGGTGTGGCTCTTCTCTGAAGATTCTCCAGTTTTCAACATCTTCTTTAATTGTTATAGCAAACCAGACACAGTATCCAGCATCGGGTGGCACCACACCAAATACACAGAGGTAATATAGCCCCATTTACTTTTGAAGATTCCTCTCATTAATACATCACAGAACAGCTTCAGCTGGGAGTTATAATTAAGCAATTATTTGCCATGACCTTATGTCGCTTTTCAGTCACTGATTCCATCTGTAAGTAGGCCTGCATTTTAGTTTCTAAGATTGCTTACTTTAGATTTGCTCTATTAAAAGACTATATGTTTAATTGCACCCAGTTTACCAAGCCATCCCAACACGGACAACTGACCTGGACCTGAGTGGTTAGAGAGGTTGAGTGTTTCCCACTGGTTTTTGAATGTTATGAATTCTCGAATGTCAGATTTGTGTTCATTTTCTTTTGGTAGAGACGGTCCAGTTTGGCCAATGTAACATGGAGATTGGCAATTGCTGGCCATGATGGAATATATCATGTTGGCTGCTGATAGCAGCTCATCTCAATTGATTAGACTCTTCCTGTTTGGTATGCATACAGAGAAATGAAAAGGTTGGATGTAATAAGTATCTCCTGTGTGTGTTCCATTCTATGCATACTGAAGAAGTGAGGTGTAGCTCATGAAAGCTTATGCTTGAAATAAAATTTGTTAGTCTCTAAGTGCCACAAGTAGCTGCTTTGCTTTTTTGCGGATACAGACTAACACTGGTTGCTACTCTTGGAACCCTAAATTATTTTACCACGCTCTGATTCTGGATCATTTGCAGCATAGCAGTGATGTTTTATGTTCGTTTGTTTTCTTCCAGGTCATTAATATTTTTATGAAAATAGGAAATGGATTCTGGCCTTCATGCTACAAGACCACACTGGAAAAAACCTGCTTTTGATGATGTTCCCTGTTTACAGTTACCTTAATTAAATGGCTTAAAACTGGCTGAAATACTCAAGTCAAATTAAGTACACTGACCATTCTAGTTTTTTTTTTTTTTTTTTTTTAAATAAATCAAAATGTCATGTTGGTATAAGTCAATGCCTTAGAGGTAAACCCTCCTATATTATCTCATCAAACCTGTAATCTCAAGATATATAATTGTTAACCAACATGGATTTATGGATAACTAGATTCTTGTCAACTACATGAATTGGGGCTTGGAGCACACGACTTATGAGGAGAGGCTGAAGGAACTGGGAATTGTTTAGTGTGCAAAGAGAGAATGAGGGGGGATTTGATAGCTTGTTTCAACTAACCTTGAAAGGGGGTTTCCAAGAGGATGATACTACTTTCGCCAGTGGTACCTGATGACAGAACAAGGAGTATGGTCTCAAGTTGCACAGGGGAGGTTTAGGTTGGATATTACAAAAACTATTTCACTATGGAGGGTGGTGAAGCCATGGAATGGGTTTACTAAGGGAGGTGGTGAATTCCTTCCTTAGAGGTTTTAAGAGTCAGGGTAACAAAGCGCCTGGATGAGATGATTCAGTTGGAATTGGTCCTGTTTTGAGCAGGGGGCTGGACTAGATGACCTCCTGAGGTCCCTCCAACCCTGATATCTATGATGATTATTACTCCCCCTTAAATACTAATATTTAACTGAATACCATATCAATGATAGTCTTTTGTCCAGAGACTGATAGGAGGCTCACAGGCCTCTAGTACCTAGGTTTGTCCCATTTACCCTTTTAAATAGTGGCACAAACACGAGTTTTCTTCCATTGTTCAGGTCTTGCTTAAAAATCCAACATTACTGACCAGCAAGCTCCTCTTCCATCTTTTAAAAAAACAAACAACAAAAAAAAACCTCTTGGAATGCAGTTAGCCAGACCTTGCTGCCTTTAATTAATGTCTAAACTTTCGTAGCTACTGTGCAAACATCGTCCTAAGCTATTATGGATGGAAGGTGTTTCATCAACACCTCATCTAGCTTTTCTCTCCAATATGAACAAAAAAAGTATTAAACTACATCTGCCTTGTCTGCATTATTGCTAATCCTCTCATATTAGTAATGGACCAAACATCCTTTTGCTCCTTACATAGTTAAAAATACTCATTGTCCTTGGCGCTGATTAAAATCATGCTCTGTAGCTTGCAAACGAGGCTGCTGCATTGTATATTAAGGCAGAGGCATGCCTGTCTAAAAGGGAAGGGAGCTAGCCAGCCTGGAGGCAGGAACAGAGATATTCTGGCAGTGTGAAGCAGGATAGCTAGGAATGAACAGGCGTCTAGGAAGGAGGAACTTTTATGTTCGCCATAAATGTATGATGAGGCAGCTGAGAGGAGTCTTGCTATGCAACCATGGTGAGCTGATTAAACGCTCTTCCTTCCTTCCGCACACAGACCTCTACTGTGATGTCTGAGGGCCATAATGTAAACACATCAGCCGCAGGGAGTCGAGATCTCAGAACTTCCCAACTAATTTCATCCTCAGATACTCTACACCATATACTACTAGTTTTAATCTAAACAGGCCACTAGCAACTTTCGATAGGCAACATAAGTGTGGGTTAGCCGTTATGAGAACTTATGCATTTCCTGATACTCAGTAGCTTATTAAAGTAATTAAGGTTGTAGATAAAAAAGTAATAAATACCACAATACCTAACTCTTAATCTAGGTTTTTTCATCTGCTAATCTCGGAGTGCTTTAAAAAAGGAGTTAGGTCATCTCCTCATTTTACAACTGCAGGATGCAGTGTGGAGAGGTAAAAAAGATTAATTTCTTGGAGCATGCGTTTGCGTTCCAGATTTGTTTGGTTTGTGGCTCTCCACTATTGTGGATTTTTTGAAGTGGCTCTTCAATTGTAAGTTGGTAGGAATGCGCACTTGCATGTGAACAATCCGACACTCCTGCTTGATTTTAAATGAAGCTTTTCAGATGATTTAATTACAAACAATGCTTCCTCTCCCAACACACACTTTGAAAAGCCTCGCATTAAGTGCACAAACATTTCTTAAAAGATTTGACAGACAGAAAAGATGTAACAAAATGGCTAACATCAGCACAGGAGTTCACATCCTTTTAAAGTTTAACAAACAGGACCTTCTTCCTTAGGCATTAGTGCCATTAGTTTCTGCTGGGGGGCTGGCCTGTTTGGTTTTGATTGTTTCTATCTTGACAAAGAATGAGTGATTTAGTACAAACGTCCTGAAAGGTTCTTCAATCATTCCTCTGGGGGTGTGGGGGGAAATCACAGCTTTCATACTCACCAAGAGCGGTCTTTCTTCCTGCATTTGTACAGCACCTGACATAATAGGTTCTTTGATCTATGACTAGGGCCTCCTAGTATACGCAATACATTTGAATTACTGTATTGTCTTACTCCCCCCCTTCCCCACATGGGCAGGAAAAAAAGCTATTGTCTTACCAGGGACACTTGGGTTATACTTTTACAGCGGGAAGATATGCGCTTCCAGGCTAGCCAATTCATAACCTTGGTTACGTTTTGAAATAATGAACTGAAAGTGCAAAGTTTCTTATTGTGCAAATTAAGCACAGACTGAAATTGTGGTGCTGAAGAATTTTACTTAAGCATTGGACATACTGTATGTCAGTTGACCGCCTCTCGAAATGAAGATCCATTTCAAAACCAAAGGCATCACAGACCACCAATATATTCCCAAGGCTGACATTGTGCTGCTTATTGTGAAGTATCTTCTTGACTTAATGTTTCCATGCATCATGCAATAGAAATCCAGTGAGAAGAAAGCCACGCTATTAGGACATCATGATGCGTTGTGACTCGGAATTTATTTCAACAGTTATTTCTCTACTCCTCTTTTCCCATGTCGGTGGGAGATGCTATGTTCCCTTCTCCAAAAAAAAGAAACTAAAAGACACTATCTCAAAAATCTCTACGCTAGGAGAAACCTAAGGACCTAAGAATTTTTGTTCAATACTCCCAAAGCCTGCTGGAGTCTGCAAGAGGGAAGCACTCTTGGATCAAGCTTGCTCAGGTATCAGTCAGTAGACTTCAGTCAGCCAACCAGAAGGAGGGACTTGAAATTATTACTGCATATGAGCACTATTTGAAGAACCGCCTCTTTCACGAGCCTATAATAAGGCCAGGATGTACATTTTTCAGAGCAGCCCTTCCTTCTGATGAAAGTAGAATAATCTATATTGTAAAAATAAGAAATGGATTAAAGAAATGTGTTCGGCACCTTTAAGCCAAATTTGTTGGAATGTTGGGCAATCCAGTGTCAGGAACACAGACATTAGCATAGACAATTGCACCGTTTAAGGGCAATTGGAAAGTATTAGCTTAGATCGATACCAATCAGTAAGGACCGTGGAATATGGCATGCTGTGTCAAGGTGGTTTTTCCTGTTGTGCTTTTCTTTGTCCCTTTGTCTAAACTCCTGCCCTTTTATCTGTATAAATAAGATAGTTTGTGTTCTGTATGGGACTCCACATTATCTGGGTGTATTAGCAGAGCGCTGTGCTAATAAACAGATGGTCTGACAAGCTGTGGAGTCCTTGAGTCTAACTTTGACAGCTTCTTTTATTAAAAAAACAATAAGAGACGAGGTAGTGCTCTGTTCTAACTCAGTAAAAGGTACATAAATTAGGATAAAAAAACAACAGATAAGTTAATGGAGATTGTCCATCAATGCTATGGGCAGATTGTCAGGGAGCAATACCATGCTTTAAGTGTTCCTGTCCGCCTGTTTCAGAAGTGGGATAAGGGATGGACTGATTGCCTGTTGTGTTTATTCCCTCTGAAGCACTGGCATTGGCCATGTCCAGAAGAACAGGCTATTGGCTAGATGCCTGGACTGACCCAGTATGGCCATCTATGTTAACTCATCAAAACCTCAATGTTCCTTCTTAGGCAGTGTTCTCTGGTATTTCATGGGGAAGCCCCACTTTATAAAAGGAAAATTTCAGCCAAGACTCCAAACACGCGATTCTTACAAAGTAAATTCCGAGATACACATTAATTGGTGAGACTACATATTCGACCTAGAAATATTTTTCCAGCCAGGTATCCCAAACCAGCACTACAAATGCATGAATTCCAGAGCGATAAGTTTAAACTGAAAAACTCAAAACATGTTAGAATATGAAAATACAGTCAAGGCACCCAAAACAACCTTAATCTCTGCACTGTAGCAATGCCATGCAATAAACCATATAAAGAGCACATTAAAATTTGTGTTCAAGTACTAAAAACTGACTTTTGAAAGGAATCCCCCTTCTTTTCCCCCTGTAAGAAAAACTACAGGTCAGAATTAAGGGATTTTCAGGCACCTCAACTACATTTTTCCCAACATGCTGGTGGTTTGGGTGGCAGGGATGGTGTGGCCCTCAAATCTGTTACGCCAGGGTGATTCTACCAAGCAGCATTAAGGGAGGGTGGGGTGGCTGTACGGCTGCTGTGGCCGTGGGACCCAGCTGAGTCACTCAAAGTGAACTGCCAACACAAAAACGGGGCAAGACAAACCCCAGATGCTGGTGATTATTCCACTACTTTAGATTTAACAACAGCACAAAAACAGCTTCTATAGTACCTACTGGTTACTTAGAAGTTTAAAGCCAGCCATTGTCCCTTAAAGTCGCCCAGTCCTCAGGCCTCCGTCAGACACACCTGTCAACATATGGACAATAAGATTTTTCAGGAATCATCATCATATAAAAGAAAAGGTTCTCCATCCCAAAAGGATTAGCCCACATACCAGGTTCAATTATAAAACTTAGATCTTACCAACAATACACGAGCTATAGCCCTTCTTATTAACTAAGCTAAAAATTTATTAGAAAAGAAAAAAAGAGAGAGAGTGTTAGTAAACAGATTATACACATACAGACTTGAATTCCCCATTCTGAGGTTCAGATTACAGTAGTAGAGGTGAGCTTGTAGTAAGCGCAAAAGTCCTTTTAGAAATAGGTCCATAGGTTATAAGTCCAAGTCCATATTGCAGGTGGCTCCAGTGAATGACTGGGGACTCAATCTCTTATGGCTTAAGGTTTCCTTCCTCTGAAACCCAAGCAGATTTGAGATTGGAAGGATTTCATGTCCCAGGCTTCCTATACATTTCCACCAGCCTTTCGGCCTGAGAAAATAGGCTTAACTCCTTCTCCCAAAACACCTGGCAATTAGCACAGAGTAATTTTCATTAAACAGTTCAAGATACAGGTTACCACAACCTTCAGAGAGACCATAGACATAAATACTATTTCACCCAAGTATCACTTAATGCTAATATTCCTTTTTGATCTTATGATTAAAACTATCAGCAATAGACCAAGACTTGGTTGCTGCAATCCCAAGACCCGAGCAAACATCTATTCCTTCTATCTCTAACAATGCAGACTTGCATTTCAAAAGCTCTATTCATTTACCTATCTTGGTAAACAGTTTTAAGGTTCCATCGATGGTCCAGGTCAGTCGTGAGGTGAGTTAATTAACTCTTTTGTCCGGGTCACCTTTCAATGAGGAATATATTATTTATACTCATATGTCACAGTCACCCAGTAGCATTAGGGAAAGGGATGGGTGGCCTCCTGTGTTCTTTCGTGCTGCAACACGCATCTCCCCCAGAGCTGCCTCGGACAAGACTAATTTTAGGCTTAAGCGTCCCTGTCTCAAAGCAACCATCCATGTGCTGGGGGGCAGGGATGATTGTCCACAGTGCCACTTGTGCTCTGACGCCAGGTTTCCATTAGTGCCAGCACAGGCCCATTGCCCACGCTGCTAGGCCATACTCCCATAGCTGGAACAGCAAACCGGTTAGTTGAATACTAGCATCCTGATTATGTTCTGGCTTTGCACTTGTGTTAAATAATACATTGCACAAGACCCAGGGTATGCACTGCCAACAGACTGCCTGTGGTTTGTACTGCCTATACGTGGAAAGCTTGGGCCTTCAGCACATCTCTGCAACTAGCAGAGGGCTTAGCAGAATTAGAAGGCAGAAATAGAACACGTGATGAATCTTCAATGAGTAATGAAGCCCTCCAGGCAGATGACTGCAGGATTTCATTTCAGAAGAAACTGGACAGGGGATGCTCTCTCTCTTAGGAGCTTAAGCGTGCCACAACAGGAATGAGATGCTGTGGACATGATGGACCAGGACACGTGAAGCACTGGTTGACTTCAAGAGAAACAGCTTGAGGCTCAGACTCCCTCTGCCAGTCCCTACACATGGGCCTGCAAGCATCAAGCCTGTTCCAATCCCCTTCCCAGATGTTCCAGTAGGTTGGGTACAAAGAACAAAAGGCAGCCCATCAAACCTTGATGGACAAGACTTCTATGCTTTCATAGAAAGCTGATTTTGTTTCTTCCCTCCCAGTTCTCTCACTGTTTGCCCAAAGTTAAATTGATTATTTCCTGTTTTATGTTTGTGTCATAAAAGTCAACACTGCAAAATGAAATGCTCTATCTATTCCAGCAAGCATGAGGGCTTGGGGGAAGGGGATGGCATGGAAGGCACAATCAGAATAAGTGGCAACACATTACTGCTTGGCTCATTACTGGGGAGCGCTCCAGAAATGCAGAGCTCTTGCTGGCTCTTCTTTATTGCCCTCGTAATCTGGGCTGCTCAAAACGCCAACCTCATCTGCCTTCTTGCCCCATTCCTGCAGAACTTTTTCCTTAGGTCTCAGATATTTATAGCGCATACAGCAGGAGCGAGAACAATGGAGATATTGCTTTCACTGAGGTTCTAACCTAGTAGCACCTGACACCAAGCGACCATTTAAACAATCCAAAGGCACATTTCACCATCATTCTTCACTTTGCTCAGCCTATTTTGAAACACGGTTACTCACCTTTGTAACTCTTGTTCTTCGAGGATGTGTTGCTCATATCCATTCCAGTAGGTGTAATGCGCCGCGCGTGCACGTCGTCGGAGAACTTTTACCCTAGCAACTCCAGCTGGGCCGGCAGGTCGCCCCTAGAGTGGGGCCGCGCATGGCGGGTGATATATACCCTGCGTCCCGCCCGCTCCTCAGTTGCTTCTTGCCGCTACTCCGACAGTGGGGAAGGAGGGCGGGTGTGGAATGGATATTGAGCACACATCTCGAAGAACAAGAGTTACAAAGGTGAGTAACCGTGTTTTCTTCTTCGAGTGCTTGCTCATATCCATTCCAGTAGGTGATTCCCAAGCCTTACCTAGGCGGTGGGTCGGAGTGAGAGTCACTATGCGCAATACAGCAGAGCCAAACACGCATCATCCCTGGACTGTTGGACCAGGGCATAATGAGGTAGCAAAGGTGTGCACAGAGGACCAGGTCGCTGCCCTGCAGATCTCCTGTAGGCCACTCGTGCGAGGAATGCTATCGATGAAGCCTGGGCTCTGATAGAATGCGCCGTTACTCTGCCCGAGGAAGATGGGCCAGGTCATAACAGGTCCGTATACAGGAAGCACCCATGAGGAAATCCTCTGAGAGGAGACTGTAATTGATATCCTGAAGGCTAGATTACTTATCCATACCCTTGTTACCTCTTGCCTTGTATTACTGCAATCTCCTCTCATCTAGCCTCTCAATACCCACACCAATCCCTTCTAATCTAACCAAATCACCACAACTAAAGTGAGCTTCCTTGCCTGCTCAGGCCACATCCATTCCATCTTTGACTTGTTCTGCTGGCTGCCACTTGTCTATAGTATTGCCTTTGGTGCCATGCACAATTTAGTGCTGACCTGACCTCCAGCTGCCTGTTATTCCCCATACCTTATTTGATCCATTTGCAATTATCCTTATCACCCACTTTGTCCCTTCTCACTCATGTCTTCTTCCATTTTTCCCCTTATGCACAGCAAATTTTCTAGTGTGTCAGAACCTTAAAAATCTTGTGATTAGCAGGGGCTTGAATTAATAAGTTGAAAGTCTAAGGCAATTCCTTCCTCTCTCCACAATGCATCTTCTGAACTGTGAAATCCCTAGGGTAGGGCTGCCTTGCACAACACTGAGATACATATGTAAGCACCAACAACATATGCCTAAAGATGCTGTAGCATTACACTTTACTTAGTACCCACAATTAAAAATATTGTTGAGGCTCTGGGTTATAAGTGTTTCACTCTTTAGGAATTCAGTTTTAACTGTTGAAAAGTTTATGCTGGAAAAATGTTTGCAAGATTCCTTAACCCCAGCTGAAGTGTAAAAACTATTAACTACTATAACCACCGGGGAAGAGAAATGACCATAAGGATTATGCACAGTCTAAACTTCAGTTTTGTTGTCATAAGCCAGAGAAAGAATGGGAGGAAACACTTATGAGACACGTTTTGACAGATGATGGAAAAGCTCATTTTTAAATGAAAAAAGTCTATCCTTCTGGACTAAGTTTTATTTTGGCAAGCCTATTCAGGAAGAACAGTCATCCTCACATTCATTTTAGTGACAGCACTACTTTACTGGGATAAACATGTTATAGGACTTGCATAACAACTAGCAAAATAGGTGGCAATAAATGTAATCAGAATTGAGTGTGCATTCAAACATAACCATACATGATGCAATATATGCTTGCTTGCATACATTACACAGGCAGGAAGTCTGTACAAGATGTATACATACAGGAACAAAAATGTGTTTAAGTACTGTTGTAGCTATATTTTAACCATTATTCCTTTTCTTTTGTCACAAGCTCAAGTGGGGAGCACCAGGTCACTTTATTTTCTTCCACCACCCTCTCAATTTGTCTATTGAAATAAAAGCTAAACAATGTTATTTCTTCCTCTTAATAGCTGGTCCTAAATCATGTTGCTTTGCAGCTGTTTGTTTTCACCACAGATATCTGAATCTCACTGGTGGCTGAAGCATTTCCTATATGTAATGTGTTTTGGCATAAATAACTACCACTTGATAAATATGCAGAGGTCATGCTGGAAGGCAATACTTGATCCACACCAAATCTTTTCTGGAAGGAGGGGCAGGAAGGTTAATGAAGCAAGGAACTAAAGTTAAATGGGAAGGACTCACTTAGGGCAGGACCCATCTTTTTATTATGTGTTTGTACAGCACTGAGCACAAGATCCTGGCCCACGATTATCTGCATTACATAGCACTTAATAGTTCAACCAATAAATATGATAAAACTTGTAAAAAAATAAGGCACAGGAAATCATACTAGCAGTGATCTTGGGTCTTGAATTAGAGAGACAGGAAAACTCAGAGCAAAAATTTCAACTAGGCCATTCTGTACTTAAATAGAAATAAATGACAATACCTAATCTGAACTGATACTTGTCAGGGAAGATATAGAAGTGTTGTGACAACAGGCAAGGGAAAGTCAATCTTTGTCCTTGATGTTTTCCCTAATGGTAGTATTAGGGAGTAGTGTATTTTTACATAGTGAAATGGTGTTTTAAGTGTTGCAAGATGGAGAATTAGCATAACTTAAGTCAGAACGAAGGTGACACTACCATGGAAACACCAAGTCTCTAATTAATTTCTCCAAAATAGAAGAAAAGTGAGTCAGTAAATCTAGCCTCATCTTCTAGTAAAGAAGTTGCCTTTTACAGAGACTGCAAAAAAAAAAAGTTACCATAACTATTTTAGCCAGGAGTTAATATAAGACAATTAGACTACAATAACTTTAAACCACAAAGTAAAATGGAAACAAACATCTACCTTGTCTGATCTCAGTAGAGCAGTATGCCTCTGCATTAATAGCCCAATTACACATTTTTTCCTACAAGTTTTGGTGCTCATAGTAAATTGTAAATGGTACCCTAAGTCTTCAGACAATTAAGAAACCTTATCCATATGCATAGAACAGTTACTTGTTAAAACTGAATAAGCCACAATCAAAGGCAGCAGCAGGAGTCACAAAACCTGTGCTGAAGATGACAGTTTTAACATTTAAATTCCATGTTTACATTTAATTTCCAGGTCAACAGAGGCTGCGGGAAGCAGCATGGGCCAAGGGACATGCTGGCTGCCACTTCCCGCAGCCCCCAGTAGCCTGGAATGAGGGACTGCGGCCAGGAGGAGCCGCAATTTGCCAAACCTGTGGAGGTGCAGGTAAACAAACCGTTCTGGTCCGCCAGCAAATTTCCCTGATGGGCTGCATGTGAAAGGTTGACCATTGCTGCCATAACACACAATGGTATTAATATGGCATTAATTCCTCTAGTTTTTGGGGAAAACATTCCGATGTTTCCTTTATCATTAGAACTATCAACCTTCCTTATTTTGAGACCAACTCTTGAGAAGCTATACTGCAATTTTAGTCCTTGCCCTATGGAGCCACTCTAAAAAAAAAAAAAAGTAGCCAATGGTGCCAAGACTCCACATGAAATTGTGCACAAGCCAAATTTGAATTTTGCTGTTTTCCCTTTAACGGATTCACCAAGATGGTGGGATTGGGCTCCAAAAATTCTCTAGCTGTGGCCAGTTCGGAGCAATCTTCAAAAACAAAAAAGTTAGTTCAATATCAAAATTTTTGAAGTTGTGATTTTGTGAACTAGCCAGTATATTTGACATTGACTTTGCCATGCAAGCTCTTATTTATGCTTACTGGATTATATTTGTGCTGTGCATCAGAAGTATGAAGCTTTATGATAAGTGTTTTGATATATCAGTGCCGGAAAAGGATGTTCTGGAACAGAATGATTAAAAAGAGTTGTTACCAGGACCAGGTGATGTTCACTCCAGAGAGGGGCAGCTCCAGGTACCAGCACACCAAGCGCATGCTTGGGGTGGCAAGCCATGGGGGGGCGCTCCGCCGGTTGCCGCGAGGGCGGCAGGCAGGCTGCCTTTGGCGGCATGCCTGTGGAGGGTCCGCTGGTCCCGCGGCTTTGGCAGACCTCCCGCAGGCAAGCCATCGAAGGCAGCCTGCCTGCTGTGCTTGGAGCGGCAAAATACCTAGAGCTGCCCAACTCCAGAGTACTGAAGGAACTCAAAGAAACAGCAGAACATACTGGAGTATGTAACCTATTGCTTAAAGTCAGCCTCTGTACCAGATGACTCAAGAATAGCTAATATAATACTGGATTTTTTAAAAAAGGTTCCAGAGGCAATCCTGGTAATTACAAGCCAGTAAGCCAAACTTCAGTACCAGACAATTGCTTGACTATAGTGAAGACCAGAATTAGACACAGATTAAACACACCATGTTGGGAAGAGACAAAGCTTTTGTAAATGGAAATCATGCCTCAGTCTATTAGAATTCTGTGACAGTATCAACAAGCATGTTGACAAGGGTGATCCAGTAGATCTAACATACTTGGATTTTCTGAAAAGCTCTGACAAGGTTTCATACCAAAGGCTCTTAACCAAAATAAGCTATGAGATAACAGGGAAGATCCTTCTCATGGAACAGTAACTCATCAAGATATAGGAAACTAGAGGATAGGAACAAAGGGTCAGTTTTCACAGCGGACAGCAGTAAATAGCAGGGTTCCCCAAGGATCTGTACTGGCACCAGTGCTGCTCATCATTCATAAGTTATCTAGAAATGGAGGTAAACAGTGAGGTGGCAAGTTGGCAGGCAATTACTCAAGATAGTTAAGTCCAAAACTGACTGACGAGTTACAAAGGAATCTTTCTAAATTGGATGACTAGGCAACAAATTGCCAGATGAAATTCAATGTTGATAAATGCAAAGTAATGCACATTGGAAAACAATTCCAACTATACAGACGAAATGTTGTCAGTGCCCCACGATGTCAGTTAAAAGTAGCAGAAGTGCTCCTGGTAAGGATGTGCACTGCTGACAGGAGGTTAATGTCGACATATGAAATTGATTTAATTACCACAGTGGCTGTACATTGACATTACTTAAGTCCACTTAATTTTGTGGAGTAGATTTACCCTTAGAAAAGATGACTAAATTGGATATGATAGAAGTCTAAGATCATGAATGGGGTAAATATTTCCCTTTTACATAACACAAGAACCAGGGACCACCCTGTGAAATAGGTAGGTTTAAGACAAGTCAAAAAACTACTTCATGGAATAGTCCATCTGTGGAACTCATTGCCAGAGGGATGTTGTGAAGGCCAAAAAAGTATAATTTGTTTCAAAGGAATTAGATAGGTCCCTCAATGGCTATTAGCCAAGATAGTCAGGGATGCAACCTCTGCTCTGGGTGTCCCTGAATCTCCGACTGCCAGAAGTGAGGAATGGATCACTTTACAATTGCCCTGTTCTGTTGATCCTCTCTGAAGCATCTGGCACTGGCATGGTTGGAAGACAAAATTAGAAGTGTGGCTCTCCCTCCTGCAAGCATTAAGGAACCATGTTGCTGGTTATTTTTCAAATTGCCAACTACACTACATTATACTCAGAAAGCAGATGCAATACTAACAAGCTTGAACACACAAGCCCAAAAGATAAAACGGATATTCTTACACTTTTATTACAAGGCACCTCTACTCCGACAGCATTCAAACCTGAAATACTCAGCTGCTGCTGAGGAGAATAAGTTTTGGCTGAATGTTTCAAAGTACCATCATGACAGAAGGAAGAGTTGACAGCTAGAGTGCTATTTAAACTGACCTAAGCAATAGGATGCCAGTGTACTTAGAAAAACTGGTTATGACTTACAACTGTTCTGCAAAGGAAATTGTATTTAAATAGGACATGCTTGTCAATCTGTATTTAAAAAAAGTTAGAAAAAAGGAGGTGTGTCAAGTCATTTTATTAGAGCAAGTAAATAAAGAGAACTAAAGGGAATGGGTTGTTTATACTGGGAACTAATCTGTTCTCATCTGTGTACTGGATCTCAAATAAAGCTGTAGCTCATGCCTACAGATGTGGAGCAGTACAGAGATCTGTCATGTATATTTGAGAGTTTTGTCCTTGCTACAGTTTGACAGAAGACATCTGAGAAATTCACACAGACATGAGTATTTCAGCAGCAACTCTGAAGACTTCTTAAATTCTTTAAATCCTATCAGCCCAATGCTCATACTAACCAGAACCAGGGCAGAATCAAAGGGTCAAAACACAGCACTATACATGAGTGTCAATACTGCATTCAGCATGATATACATGGACAAAGTAAAGTCAGGATAGAGACAACTAATTCAGCAAGTAATACAACCTCTTCTTTTAAAACTGTATGACATCCAGTATTTGGAGGTAATTAGAAGGCCTGATGAAAATAGTGTTTGAAAGATGGGTTAGAAGATGGTAATGAGATGAAATTGTGAAAGGTATGAAGACAGGGAAGAATAAAGGGGATTGTTACAAGATGAGTAGGAAGATGAGAGCAAAAAAAAACAAAAACAAAAAACAAAAACCCCCACACCCAATAGATGGAGCAGAATAGTAGGAGTTCCTATAAAAGGTGCTGGTGGTGTGGAAGGCAAAGGAATTTGACAACTGGCATAGAAGGAAAAACTAGCAGCAGATTTCTGGTTTGGAGGGGGATTGGGGGCGAGGTAAGTGTTCCTACAGTTGAAGGACAGGCCACAGTGGGTTTTAGCAAGAGATGGATAAATTCATGGATTAAGCAAAAGGTCTAGTCACTAGGAAATTGACCCAGCTTTTTTTTTTAAAAAGCCATTTCAAATAATCCTTCCCCTGCCTCTACTTCCATATTTAAAAATTCAAGTGAGTCACTCAACTAATGAACTGACTATTTTAGCTGGGTTTTAATGTCAGAGTATTTTGTCAATGCGTACACAGACTCAGACTTTAAGGTCAGAAGGGACCATTATGATCATCTAGTCTGACCTCCTGCACAATGCAGGCCACAGAATCTCACCAACCCACTCCTGTAACAAACCATACATCTACACCTGCTAACCAAGTAGATTACACTGTAGATATTTAATGAACTACATAAGCAACATCTGTTTGGTCACAGGGCCTCATTCTCACTCCACTCTAAGCTCCTGCCAACAAAACTCATGTGGATAAAATCTTTAAAAGGACCCAAACAATTGATCTGATGACAAAAAAAGCTGAATGAAAGGTTGGGAGTTTAGAACACAATCCAACTACTGCTGTAGATAATGTCCCACTTTATCAATGTAACTATGACGTTCATTTAAAAAATTAATAAACTGTTTGAATTAAGCCAGGACTGTAGATTTCAAGATATTTTACAGGATAAACATTTGTTTGGCAGTATAGCTAGTCAGGAAGTGAAGACTGCTAAAGCTGCAGTTTTTAAGTGGGAAATGAAGTGAACGGTGCAGTTGTCTTGATAACCTACAAACCCTTTCAGACTATTCTGATATTATTTCAGGATATTGCAATTTTGTATGACTGGTTTCATACCAAGAACAAAACAAGTATTAAGAACTCATGTGAACTACATTATATAGCAACCCTGTGCCTTCTGCTCCAACTCTACTGTAGTTAGCTTCAATAGCTGTAAAATAGCATATGCTGAGAACATGGGACATTTCTATATTTATGAAAAATATGTATGACACCCCACCACCACTTCTGTATTGCTATTTCTGTCCAGGGCCTAGGCTGGTATAAATGAGCTAGCAAGATCTGTCAACATGACTACAATTACTTTGGAGATACAATGGAAGAACCAGGACACTAACTTTTAGTGACTGCAGGTGGAGGGAGGCAGAATATGGGAATGGTGCCTAGAGCCTGAACACAGAACTGAGGTGTCAGGGCATTTGGAATAATAATAAAAACCTTCTGCTGCCCTGTGCTGGTGGAAAAGATCAAATCTTGAATGTTTTGGACAGAGGCAGGTTATGTGCTGGAATGGACATAAGCTTTGTTTTTCCATTCTAAGTAAAGAACCCCAAAATACTGTATGCCAGCTGACTAATAAATGCTGGTTTGTTTCAAAAAGGCTTTCCTGTGTTGCTACTAATATATGATGATTGCATAGAGCCTAAAGAGGTAAAGAGTCCAGCAAGTCCAAAAGAACTTCAAGTCCTGTTGAAGAAGCAACAGCAAGAGATAGCAGTGACACACTTCCCCGCTTCCCTCCCCCCCACCAAAAAAAAAAAAAAAAAAAAGGGTGGGGAGGGGGGGCAGGCCTAGCACTAAAATTAAAAGTTCTAATTTTTGTAGTTTCCCAGAGAAAGTGTTAGAGGCAAGCTCACCTTCTGGGTTTGTGACAGCATAGGATGGAAACCAAGACGTATGGATTATTAAAATGGAAGTTCTAAAACATCCAGCCCTACATTTTAAACTGATTGTCCATTTTATGAAGTCACAAGTTTAACACTTTACATAAGTGCTACTGGCCACAAGAATACTACTTTCCCCAGTAGGTGAAGAGCAACATATATGTGATGCTCACAGCACTTTCACAATGGAATACATCATTATGTTACTGTCTGTCAATATCTGAACTACCTTCTCTTGGATGAGGCAAGTGTACCTTGAAGGCATATTCAGAAAATTAGGGCAGCATTGCCATGTTTACATTGGATTGTCAGACAAACAGTCGCCTTTCTCCCCAATGCCTTTTACTTCAGAGGAGATTAAGAAGGGGAGTGGATTTAGTTTTCAGTGATTTTACATTGTAACAAAAGAAAGGGAACCTTTCCTGGTTTTTGATGGAAGGAACAAGGCTCCCTAGTCAGTACGCAGGAGAAAAGAGTACTGAAAGACAGAGGTAGACATTTTCGTTTTGCATATTGAAAGCATCCAAGCAGCAAAGACCTTTCAAGGTAAGATATGCAACTTCAGCTACGGAAATAGCGTAGCTGAACTCGACATATCTTATTTCGACTTTCCGCGCCATGAGGACGGGAGGTATCAGGCACGTCTCCCCCATCGATTCCGTTTCCACCTCTCACCCTGGTGGAGTTCCGGAGTCAACAGGAGCCTGTTTGGGGATCAATACACTGTGTTTA
Source organism: Chelonoidis abingdonii (assembly GCF_003597395.2). Classification (NCBI taxonomy): domain Eukaryota; kingdom Metazoa; phylum Chordata; order Testudines; family Testudinidae; genus Chelonoidis; species Chelonoidis abingdonii. The sequence continues at coordinate 293,784,750 of NC_133770.1, forward strand.
GACGAAACACAATATATCGATCCCCGACAGATCAATCGCTACCTGCCGATCTGGTGGGTAGTCTGGATGTACCCTAAAAGTAGGGACTCACTACACCCTCTCATCCCTTTAGGCTACTGAAAAGGGATTAACATTTTATTCTATCCACAGGTTGGCTGCCCCTACTTCACGTTCCCATTATGCTACTGGCGTTTACAGTGGCAATGAAGCTCCCCCGACTCCTGTCCATTTCTGGCAAGTCTTTCAATTGTTCCCCAGCTCTGCCCCAGGTTTTTCAGATCAGTTTCCACAGCTCTTTGCCATGTTTTTGGTCAGCCTTGTTTTCACTTGCCTTCAGGTGCTCCTACTTACTACCCTCAAAATTACATCTGTCCTCCCCTATCAAAAAGGGAACATTGCTGTTAAGACACTTGCAATACTACCAAACAAAACAGTCACACCTGGACTCTAGAAGAAATACTTAAACATTCTTGCGTTACGGTGAAAGCCAAGGCTTGGTCTATACCAGCTGTTCTCAAACTGTGGGTCAGGACCCCAAAGTGGGTCACAATCCCATTTTAATGGGGGTCACAAGGGTTGGCTTAGACTTGATGGGGCCTGGGGCCAAAGCCCTAGCTTCACCATCTGGAGCTGGAGTCCAAGGAAGTCCAGCCCCTGCCCCCCCCACCCCGGCTCAGGCTTTGGTTCCCCCACCCAGGGTTATGTGGCACTTTGTCATCAGAAGCAAACACTGTTTTAATATGGCTAAATGTATATCTCTAGGAACAAAGAATGCAGGCCTTATGAACATGATAGGGGATTCTATCCTGGGAAGCAGTGACTCTGAAAAAGATCTGGGGGTTGTGGGGATAGTAGGCTGAACCTGAGCTCACAGTGCGACATTGTGGCCAAAAGAGCTATACAATTCTTGGATGTATAAAGAGGAGAATCTTGATTACTTTACCTCTTTATTTAGCACTAGTGTGATAGCTGCTGGAATACAGTGTCCAGTTCTGGTGTCCATAACTCAGGAACGATGTTGATACAAATGATTAAAGGTCTAGAAAACATGACCTATGAGGAAAGATTGAAAAAATTGGGTTTGTTTAGTCTAGAGAAGACAAGACTGAAGGAGGATATGATAAGAGTTTTAAAGTACATAAAGGTTGTTACAAGGAGGAAGGAGAAAAATTGTTCTCAACCTCTGAGAAGATAAGCAGCAATGGTCTTTAATTGTAGCAACAGAGGTTTAGGTTTAACATTAATAAAGAGAAGGTTAAGGGGTGATTTGATTAGTCTGAGTACTACATGAGGAAAAATATTTAATAAAGGGGGCAACCTGCCAAAGGTGGTTGTTGAGTCTCCATCACTAATGATTTTAATGTCAAGATTGGATGGGTTTTCTAAGAGATGCGCTAGTAATTATTTGGGGAAGTTGTATGGCTTGTGTTACACAAGAAGTCAGACTAGATCAGAATGGTCCCTTCTGGCCTGAGAATCTACAAAGTCCATTATGGCCTGAAAATGAAGATCCAGCACTTTGAAACTATTAATTCCTTTTGTAAGTCACCAAGGAAAAAAGCAGGTGTTAAGCAGTCTTAAAAGACAAAGTATTTTTCACAATAATGCTGCTTGTGTATAAAAATACTATTAGAAGGAATAGGAAGTTAACTGGCACAGAAGTCTGTTTTACTGTTCTGCAGTAAGACATCAAGTGATCCAACCACTGCTTTCTGGATATGGTCCAGACAATCTGATCACCTATTTAAGGACAAAGAACAAGAAAAATAAACTCAAGTGTGAGCATAGCTGTAACATTTTGTAAAAAACAAACAGCAATCTGGGTTCAGCCCCCAGCTAGGTCATTTATTTGGCACTCAAGGCTGATAATGGATTTGTTTTTGAGCTTCTCAAAATAAATGAGCTAGAACTGCATGCAGAAGTAACCCAGGCTGGCCAACGGAGGAGAAAGAATATGCAGGGTCAGCAAAACATTGGTTTCATATTCAGCTACAAAAACAGAGCCCTTATTTAAAATAAAATGAAGAAACTGAGTTAAGGAAGAAAACCTAGCTAAGGACTCCAGTCAATTTCCCAGGCAACATTAACTTAAAAGCTTAGTTAATAAATTAAAAGGTTTTGCTATTTACAAATCTGAACGCAATTAGCATTTATGTGCTTTATAGTTCTGCTTTAAAAAAAATGCATTACTACCAATCCTTATTTGATCAGATGATTTTTCATTCTGTTTCTTCTTGGCTAAGAACTTCCCATATCCTATTTTTGTTACCTGTTCTGCCCCCTTACCTCCTCATTCCACCCCACTTCACTTGTCTGTCTCCTCATCTACCTGTTAGGTCTTTTACACTGCAAGCTCTTCAGAGCAGGGACTATGATTTTCCTATGTTTGTACAGCACCTAGCACAATGGGACTCCAACCTGGTTGGCCTCTAGGCTCTACCACAATATAAAGTGTTAGTGTGCAGCTAAGGCTAGTAAATGATGTCAATGCAGCTATTTAACTTAATTCATATCACTTATCATGCAATTAGCACTGCTGTGTTTAGTGGCCAGTGCCCATTGACAAGACAAGGGGATAAAGTTCAAGGAAGTGAACCTACCCATCTTTAAGTGGTATTTAATTTTCCATCACCTATCACAAGTGCACATAAAAAACCCTACATTTTAAGGGCCTAATTTATTTATGTCACCCTCAATAATTTAATAGTCTTAGTGCCATTACCATAGGACAGCTTCATTCCCTAGCAGGGCATGTTAATACAAAAAGACAACCCACAAACTATAACAAATAAATTGGAACAGCACATTAAGCTAAAGCAAATCATTGTTAAAACTAAAGAGAGCCTTAAGTTATACCCTGAATCGCACCAAACTGGCAATATGCCAATACTGACAGTTTCAGATGCAGAGATCCTGAGATAACAAGTATTGTACACTTATATATTTCAATGTACATTGAAAATTAGTTCAAGTCTCAGACAATTCATGATTTCAGAGACTCACGAATACCTGGAAAGAGTGCTATTGCAAAGACTTGAGCGCTAGCATTAGTACTCAGAAGTCCATTCTATACAGGAAGTAGGAAACTTCATCAGCTGAAGTTTCTGGGTGGTCCTTGCGCACACTCCTAACCACAGCACAATTCTAGCAGTACAACTTGAACCTACAGATGTGTGGTTAACTATTACAAGCTCTAAAGTGAAGAGAAGCAGCTGCAGCAGCTGTCCAGGGTTGATTTTAAAATCTAAGTAGACCTCATAGTGCAAAGATACTGCTTAGAGCAAAGTTTTATTATAGACAGAGTGCACAGCAATACCAGTTCAGGTTACTTCAGTGTTTTTACCCTAGGAGTGTCAACTTTATCAAACTTAGCTTTCAGACTAATATTTGGCATGTTTGTCAGAGTGACTTGGAAGAGTTTGAGCAGAAGTGATTATCTGAAAATAAACTGTACTGGGGGGAAAGAAATAAATCACAAAGCTCTTTACAAATTGATACAGCTATGGTACCTCAGCATGAGGTGTCAAATTGGAAAGTATACAGTTAGTCAGAGATGGCAAAGAGTTCTGTGGCACCTTAGACTAAAACACATTGGAGCATGAGCTCTCGTGGGTGAATACCCACTTCGTCGCATGCATCCAACGAAGTGGGTATTCACCCACGAAAGCTTATGCGCCAATACGTTTGTTAGTTTATAAAGTGCCACAGAACTCTCTGCTGCTTTTACAGATCCAGTCTAACATGGCTACCTCTCGGATACTTAGAGATGTAACTCACTAGTCCTGTAAAGAGTTTGATTTGATAGGGGCCCAAAAAAACCCCACAAAAACACCTAGATACTTCATGTATGAAGTTATACCAAAATATGCAACACTGGCAGATGCTTCATTGACACTGTCACTCAACTTACATGTGCACAAGTTTTCAGCTTGGAAAAGAGATGGCTAAGAGGAGATATGATTGAGATCTATAAAATCATGACTGGTGTAGAGAAAGTGTTGTTTACTCCTTCTCATAACACAAGAACTAGGGGTCACCAAATGACATTAATAGGCAGCAGGTTAAATACAAATAAAAGGAAGTATTTCTTTACACAAGTCAGTCAACATGTGGAACTCTTGCCAGAGGATGTTGTGAAGGCCAAGACCATAATGGGCTTCAAAAAAGAACTAGATACATTCATGGATAATAGGTCCATCAACGGCTATTAGCCAGGATGGGCAGGAACAGTGCCCCTAGCCTCTGTTTGCCAGAGGCTGGGAATGAGTGATAAGGGATGGATCACTTTATTACCTGTTCTGTTCATTCCCTCTGGGGCACCTGGCACTGGCCACTGTCAGAGGACAGGATACTAGGCTAGATGGACCTTTGGTCTGGCCCAGCAGGGCCATTCTTATGTTGTTTATGTTCACAAATCTCTACTGAATAAATTTTAAGTATTCTCCTGAATTGCACTTGGATGCTTGAGTGTGGAGTGGACTTTCAGTTGCAATATGTAAGGACTTGCAGAATATGCTGGGTATTGAAGGATGGAGAACCCAAAAGAAATGTTGTCAAGTCGGTTCAGATTTAATCTTGTCTGCAAAATAAGTGACAGTCTCACACAGCCAGGCACACTGAACTGTAACCAAGACAAAGCAGCATGACAAACTGCCTATCTGGAAAAGTTTTCACAGGTCTGGATTTTACAGGTGTTATGACCAACAGGAAAACAGTTCCATTCAGCAAGGCCACAAGCACAATACAGGCATGCAAAAATTCTTTGATGCAAACAAGCATGCTCAGACTAATTCCCCCTTGACCATTTCAACTATTAGTCTCTCTACCTCTAAACTAATGGTTCTCAAACTTTTATACTAGTGACTCCTTTCACATAGTAAGCCTCTGAGTGCACCCCCCTCCCCATAAATATATATTTAAAAGTTTTTAATTTAACACCATTATAAATGCTGGAGGCAAAGCAGGCTTTGGGGTGGCATTTATTCATACCGCTGATAAAAAAATTGCTATTCAATTCAGTCTGTGATGTAAGTTTGTACTCAAAAAAACACTGCCTTTCACAATTCAGACGTCCCAAGTTGAAATAGAGCAAGTGGCTAAACAGATATTAGAAAGCCTGTATTAATTGTCAGTAAGTCTCTTTAGAGTCATGGGAACTTGGACACTTGAGAAGTTTCCATCTTTTGCTTTCTTAAAAAAATCTGGTTAGATTTGCATTAACCTTCAGTGTAAAAATTCTGATTCAGAACTTTCTGGAAACATCTATTTATAGTCAATATTCAGAAGTACCCTGGCATCAGGGTTATATAATTTTTTACCTTTTGTAGTGTCAGCTGATCCATATGCATTTTCAATAAGTAATACTGTAGTTTATATTTAATGACATTGTAAGTTGAATATTTCCCATAAGTATTGAGAAGTTTAAGACTGTAAAGTCTACCCAAAAAGTAAGTTTTACATCTTCTAAGGTCACAACTGGTAAGTTAATAATCATGGCAGTGTCATCAAGTCCACGTTCAAGTTTTTTTTAGTCTAATCTCTTATAAAGGTCATGTAATTCCAATTGTCTGCGGGCGAACACCCAAAGAAAAGTAGATTTATTTTAAAGAGAGTCACAGCTACCATGTACTCAACAGCAACCCTACAACTAAACAATTCCCACTCCAAGACTTGGGTATGTGACATTTGCCTTTTGGAATAAGGGTATAAACAAGAGGGCAAGCAAAACACAGATAAAAAATGTTAAAGAAAATTGTATATGCCAGTAAGCGTGCATATTTTTTCTGAGCCACACAAAAAGCTTCAAAAATCAATAATAATGTCACCATCATTTACATAAATTCCAATGGGAAGCAAGTGTTCTTTTCCACTGTTAGTAACCCAAGTGTTGCATCATTGTGTTTATACATGGGAACCAGAAAGTGGAAGTGAAACTGAGTGGTTTATTTTCATTAATTAAGATGAGAAATAAACCAACAATCAGAAGCTACATAGACTTAGATTAAAAAGGTCTGTTTCAAACATTTATGGTGCTATAACACAAGGAAAACGGTCTTTAAAATATGCTATACTTGCATATTTAGCCTTAAAGCCTATTTCATATGTTAGATTGTCTATCACGCTAAAGCAATGCACAACAAACGCAGGTATATAACTGAATTAGATCGTGTATAAGTCAGACAACTGCTAATGAAAACAAATTTCAGCTTCAAAAGATAAGCCATTAAATTTTAATTTTATGATCGGTGTGACAATTGAAGACTCATTCACTAAAACAATTTGCAGATATAGCTCATATTACCAGAGTTCAGTGTTTAAGCAAATGTAAACACCTGCAAACATATGAAGTGTCCTCTGCCCTTCAGGAGTGCAACAGAAAATAGAGAATGCACACTTCACACAACTCAGAAAGAGGCTGTACACAAAACAGCCAACTTTCACCTGACTTAAAGGCCCCTCAGTTGTCTACATACTGTCTTCCACCTATACATAGACAAGAAAATTGCAGCCTCTTTAATAAAGGATACTTGAACTGACTTGAATGTAGATTCACCTCCAACAATCCAAGTACCCAACTACGAAATATCAGTTACCAAATTAATGCGACTATCCATTAAGTCATGCAATTGCCCATTACTGTAATGAAGTCTTCCTTGAATATTTAAGTTAAAAAAACCAAAAACCCAACTCACTAGAACCTATAAACCACAGATTAAAGCTATGGATTTGAGGATTCCAGTGTATTATTTCTAAGACAACAGCAGACAGTACCATTATAGTAATTTACATATCTATTCCCTCTTTTGACTTTTGGTAGCCTACTTAATGTAAAGATCCCTGGATTTGCTTTTTTAAGCCTGAACAAGGCAGGTTCTTTTGTTGTGAAGGTTGATGAGTCAATCTCAAGACTATAAGCCAACAGTATATTTATTGTTAAAAACTGTCTACTTGTTTACATAGGTTTACATTTAATAGCAGTTTCAAAAAACTTTCCATTCATCCTTTACCAGTGCAATTTAAAACAGATCCCAGGAGATGGTGTGTTCATTGATTTCTAGTACAATAATTAAACCAAAACAAGCAGATCTACTTTTGTAGGTACTGCTCCCCTGCAAAAATACTGCACTATGCAGTACTACCTTCAGCTCCACTGCAGATGCTAGAGAACACATACTACAGTTTAAAATGATTCTTTCCCTCACATTTCAATCAGGTATGTTTATTTAAGAAATCTTGCAGGTTGCGAACCAAAAAAAGTAAATAATCCACTAAGTCACACTTTAAATGATGTGATCACTGAACTGTTTTATAGACTAACTTCTGTTGCAATAGACAAGCTTTTGAGCTACACAGAGGTGACCTGAAGAGCTCTGTGTAGCTCAAAAGCTTGTCTCTTTCATCAACGGAAGTTGGTCCAATAGAAGACATTACCTCACTCACCTCATCTCATATCCCAGGATCATAATAGCTACAACATTGCAAACATTAAATATTTTAGCAGCACTGTCTGAGCCAGGCAATGAATGTGGAGCAGATAACATTTAGACAAGTTAATACAACAGCATGTTATGCAAGTTACTGTGACCATACACACTTGTAACAGTGAGCTCTCTTCAGTCACTAGTACTCCTAATGGATATTTGGAATTTTAGATTGTAGGGAGTAGGGTAGAAAAAACAATCCATTTAACTTCAGGTCCACTTTTGAGCTGGGCACATCCCTTCTTTGTGGGCAGAATCAGACTATTCAATATTGCCTAACTTAACATGACAGACAACTTGAAATATCTTTATTAAGCTTCTTTCCTGACCCCTCCTACTAGTCACTAGCAGCAACACTAGACTTCTCCCTCTCTGCCTCCAGACTTGAGTCACAGCCAAATCTTCACTCTCTCTACTGACTAATGAAAGACACTAGCTGGGACACTCTCTTAACAGATAGCTTGGAAAGTTACAGGACTTATTGCATTGTTTCTATTGCAACAAAGAGCACACACTGCCTCTTCCAGGGCAATCTCAAGGTCAGCAGCACATTTTTCACCTTCCATTAAGAAGTTTGTCCAAAAGCACCACACCCATCATTAGCCACCTTAAAAACTTATTTTTTTATAATAGGTACTTGTGTACTGTATTAACATTTTCTTCAACAGATTAAGTTGATGCAACTCAATTCAAGTTTCAAGCTATCAAGGATCACCAGGTTCTGGAAGCGAAGGGAAATATTCTATTACTGTAACCTCTTACTGGATTCAGCAACTAGCATTTCCCTTTACCTCCACCAGAATGGTGATAAGCAGAAATCTGCTCTCATGAAAATAAAAGGATTAAGTCTGGTTATAGTTAAAGCATGCAAACATTTAACAGGAAAAAGACCAATTCCAGATCTCTCATAGCCTGGCTGCTCAAGGACAAATCTACACCCTCAGAACCCAGCAAAGCAACTCATCTCCCACACCAACCAAAAACTGCACTGGGGCCTCCTATCCACAGGACTTGTCTCTTTGGCTCCCGTTCATATTCTCCTTTCTATCTCCTTCCTGCTGCTGCTGCTATTCCCCCCTCCCCCCCACCACACACATACACTTTACTGTATCTGCCTTACCCCAGTAACCACCACTTGTTTCCTACTCCTCATCCACCCTGTCATCCATCCCTTGACAACTATCATCCTCCTCTCAATAGCCAGCCCCATCTCCTTCACCCTCTCACCACTCAGCCCCACGTCCAACTAACTCACCTTCCACCTCCCCATTTTACCTGTTACCATCCCGAAAACTCCGTGCTTTACCCCCACAGGGGTCTACTATAGGGTAAGACTTCCCCTTCCACTTATCATTCCTCAGCCCCTTTCCCCTCCCTTGTTGCCCCTCTACCAAGAGCCCTCATTTGCTTTTACACATCCCATCCCCCAGAGCAGCCCCAGCACCTCACCCATTTATCCCTTCCAACCAGCACCTCACCTGCTTGGCTTTCCCAGTGTGTATCCTAATCCAGGAAAATAACTACCTCACCTTCCTCCCAAGCCCTTCATCCAGCCACCCCTCCCACCTGTCAGCCAGCCTCCCCTCACCCCACCACCCACTTACCTCCCTCCCTCCTCTCCACCCATTCTGTCCACACTTCTCCAGCCCCTCCCCCAACCCACCTCCACCTGCTAACTACCAATCGTCCTCCATCCCCCTGTCCATTTACACCCACCACCTATCCCAGCCCCTAAAGCGGCCATTCCCCCCACACCTGTCCCAGCCCCATCAGCCTCACCCAATCCCATCCCCTCACACAACCACCACTCCCTGTCCCAATGCCCCCATCCCCTCACCCACTCCTGTCCCCCATCCCAATCCCCCACCTGTCCCAGCCCCTCACCCAGCCACCACCCCATCCCATTGTCCCCAGCCACTTGTCCCAGTCCAATCCCCCCTGCAGCACCTCACCCAGTCCTGTCCCCATCTTCCAATCTCCCACAGCACCTCACCTGGTCCCATCCCATCTCCCCTACCTGTCCCAGTCCCTCACCCAGCCACCACCCCATCCCAATATCTCCAGCCTCTCACTCCAGCCACTTGTCCCAATCCAGTCCCCCCCCGGAGCACCTCACCCAGTCCTGTCCCCATCTTCCAATCTCCCACACCCCCCCACAGCACCTCACCTGGTCCAATCCCATCCCCCCCACCTGTCCCAGTCCCGCACCCAGCCACCTGTCTCAACGCCCCTTGTGCTTCACCCAATCCCATCCCCTCACCCACCCAGCCACCACCCCATCCCAATGTCCCCAGCCCCTCACTCCAGCCACCTGTCCCAATCCAATTCCCCCTGCAGCACCTCACCTGGTACTGTCCTCCTCTTTCAAGCCCAGTGCCTCACCTAGTGTCCTCCCCGCCATGCCTGTCCCAAAGCCCCTGGCACCTCATTCAATCCCATCCCCTCACCCAGGCACCCCTCCCATCCCAATGCCCCCAGTCCCATCCCCCATTGCGGTCACCTATCCCAATCCAACCCCGCCCCTCACCTGTCCCATCCCCTCACCCAGGCACCCCTCCCATCCCAATGCCCCCAGTCCCATCCCCCATC
>NC_133770.1:293795046-293816190 GCF_003597395.2 Chelonoidis abingdonii
CCCCCCCCCCCCCCGGTGCCGTCCCCGCGCCCCTCACCTGTCCCGGTCCCTCACCCAGCCACCCCCACCACCTGTCCTAAGGTTCCCGGCGCCTCACTCGGTCCCTTCCCCCGCACCTGTCCCGGTCCCTCACCCAGCCACCCCCACCACCTGTCCCAATGCCCGCCCCGGTCCCCCAGCGCCTCCTTTACCTGCCGCCGGGTCTCCCCCTCTGCCCGGTGCCTGGCCCCTGTGGCCGCGGAGGGGGTGGCTGGCTGCAGCAGGTGGGTCGGTCAGGACGGGGCGGCTGGGGCCCGGCTGCTCCCCGGGGGCGGGTCAGCGCGAGTCGGACCGGGCTAAGCGGACGGGTGCGGGCAGCAGCGGCCGCTTTATACCGAGCTCCTCGGAAACCGTCTCCTTGCAACGCTTCCGCTTCCGCCCCCTACCCTGGATTCATTAATATGCAGAGTGGGGCGGGGCTCGAGGGCAGGCGCGCAGCCAAGGAGGGGGGGGGCGCCCTGAGGGAGACCGCAGGCCCCATTGGCTACCCCGCTGTCGGCAGGGGGCGGGGGTGTGCGCCAGCCAGGGCATCCCTGAGGGAAAAGCGGGAGGCCCAAGGTTGGGTCACTGGGCGGGGGTTGTTATGGTAACCTGGGTACCCCAAGCGAGTGGGGGTAGGGAAGGGGGACCCAGCTTGGCAAGCAGGAAGGGGCTGCCATAGGGGGTAGCTCAAAGAGGAAGGCAGGTCCCAGCCTGGGCATCACTCAAGGGAGGGGAAGGAGAAGGCCCCACAATAAAGGAGAGAGAAAGCAGGAGGGGCACCAGTAAGGAGAAGGATGTCCCTCCTGGACATGAGCACTGGTGGGGGAGTCAGATTAAACACTGGTTTCAGAGCAGCAGCCCTGTTAGTCTGTAGCTGCAAAATACACGGCTGCTACTCTAAAACCTGTCATTATGCAAGGCAGGGAATTTAGCTGTATGGAGTGGAAATCCATCAACTTCATGAATAAACTCTTGTGGATACAGACAGACAGACATCTTCCTTTCCAAATGCAAACAGATGGCCATCATACCAAAAGGACTGAAAGTAAAAAATCCATTACAATCTACACACCACACAGACTATGCTGACAGATTGTGCCACACACTGTCAAAGAAACTGCAGAACCACCTGATCAACATCCTAGACAGCAAACAAGGAAAGATTATGAACAAGTACTCCTGTTCTTTTTGCAGATTGAACACTAGATGACATGGGATCCTAGCCTGGGGCTTGCGGGGAAAGAGGATGTCCAAGACTGAGTGGGGCAAATGGTGTCCCAGGCACAGCATGCCAATTCTGCCTCTGTAACAAAAACACAATAACCACAAAATCTAAAGGAAACATATTTTGTCATGTAGCTTTCTCTCAAAACTGTGTACAATAATTTTAATATCTCACACTAATTCATACAAGGGTATCAATAAGGACCCAGTTTAGTAATGATAGGAGCTATTTATAACAAGAACATCGCTAGAATCCTTGGAAAACAAGTGCTGAGAAACCAAAGTCAGATTTAGTGGTAGCATTGCCACCTCTTGGTGAACAAACTCATCTGCTTCACAGTGCAGCATCTGCACAGGGCAGTTGCTGCCACTGAAGGTATTGCCTTAACAGAGATAACAGAAAGGAATACAGATACAACCATGGAGACTGCTGCCTTTGGGACAGCAGGGCATAGTTTTCAAACCTTGGTATGATCAGGAGAATCCCACAGAACTTGGGTTAAGTGACAGGCACATTTTAAGGCAGGAAGGGACAATTATGATTATCTAGCCTGAACTCCTGCATAACATACTACTGAACCTTACCCAGAAATTGGCTTCAGGCTCATAACTTCTGTTTTAGCTATAGCTTATCTTTTAGAAAGATATCCAATATTTATAGAAGAGACATTATTTAACTGCTTGGGGAAGGAAAGAGTGCTCTGACCCAAGTTAAACACAAGCCTTCCACATTTAATGTACTATGTGAAAATAATACCACTTGAAGAGTAACTATAAATGACTCTTACATATTGTATATTTAGCATGTATATCATCATCCTTTATAGACTTGATGAGTGGGCACCTTTCCCAACCTGCTGATCTACAAACACAGTCCACAGATTGTAAGTTCAAACACACTCCCTTCCTGATGTTTGGTTTTATTAACTGAGAAAACAACAATACCTTAAAGCTCAACCCAAACGTTCTCCCCAGAGTTGGCTGCTCTTAAGGTTCCTTGCTTAGGACTGCTCCACCAACACCCTACAAAGCCACTCTCACTTCTTTACATCCAGGTGAGGTACCTGCCTCAGTGAGTCAGTAAAACCCACTTACCCCTTTCTCAGCAGGATTGACATATTTTAACAGAGTGGTTTGTAAATACTGCTGTACAAATGTTAACTAAATTATATAAAACAATGTATAATGCACAAAAACCCTCAGGAAATTCAGAAGCTTAGGTTCTGACAGCAACCATAACTCTGCTGCATCATGCACATATCCACTTTACAGTATATCTATTGTGGCCATAGGGAAAATATTTGTGTAACACTTTTAGTTCCACACATTTAATTCACAATTAGCTGTATTTCCTAGATCCAAACAGTGTGCTTACAGCTTTGGACAGGTTAGCATGACATTTAATTTTCTTTAATCAATTAAACTAGGGATGGGCAAAATATACTGTATATATGGTATTTGCTTATTTTAGAGTATGTTGCACCATTGTTTCATTATTCCTGTGACTATACATGCTATTAATATATATTCCAAATCAAAATCTTTGTTATGTTACTCTGAAGATTGCTCAGTGCATTCAAGAATAGACAGACCATTGAATATGTTTTTTTTAAATTGAAAACTGCAGAAGTAAAATTAAACAATTACATGTGTACATACTATTAAACAAAAAAAAATCTGTAATTACAAGACTCCAAACAATCTTCATTCTGCCTCTAACACAAAAACTACAAAATCTAAAGGAACCAAATATTTTGTCATATCTTTCTCTCAAAACTGTATATAAGAATTTTAATATCTTACACTAATTCATACAAGGGTATTAAAAAGTGTCATCTAACACAACCATGCACAATCCACAAATCAAATATACTTTAAATCAAGGCTACCTGAATCTATTTATTCTATCAGGTTTATAGCATCTATTGCCATAGCTTAGAAACACATCCAAATTATTAGTGTTTTTTTTGTTTTTTTAACTGAGCAAAACAATTCTATATACCTCTATGGAGAAATATCATAGAAGAGGCAAAGCTACCATGCAAATTATAGATATAAACAATTGTCCTAAATAATAAAACAGCATCCATTTGATTACAACAGGAACTGTTCATATCTTAATGAGACAGCAAATGTGACATTACAGATAAAGTAATATATACTTGTATTAGACTAGCCAGATGTATAATGTTAAAGAGATTTGAGGATTTAGGTTCCAGCTCCTATTGAACTCTAGGCCCTTGGGTTGGAAGTTAAGGAAAGACACACCCACTGACTTCAGTGAAATCTGGATGAGACACTAATACAAATAAAAGGATCGAGTTCATGTGTTCATGGGTGCTCTTGAAATTCATTTAGCAAACTTCACTGTAACACATTTATTTTTCCCTTTTTGATTTATTGCAGATCAGGCTATCAAGAGGTTCTGGCATCTAGTTATCATGGAGACAGATGCCTTAAATATATCTAAGATAGATAAACGTTCTTTCCCTATTAGTTTGCATAACCTTTGTTGTGGCCAAGTGGGATCCTCCACCTACTCCTGAGATATTAGCCACTATTAAGCAGTATATCCACTATACCTCCTCATGTATTTTATGACCAGTGGATGAGCCAAATGCCAGGGAAGACACTTCCATAAAAAAAATATTTTAGTTTCAAGAATTCACAGTGTTATGAAGTGGCATTAAAAAAAATCCCCACACCTAGACAGCGAGACTCCAATCCAGCCCCAAATTTGTAGTCTTTAGTAACTGAGCTGCTGTTGGGGTCTCTATGTGGAAGAAGTGAAGAATCCTCCCTTCCCTCAACCTATAGTGTAGCCGAGGAGCTCTTCCATGGTTGTTACTTCAGCTTCATGACTGCAGTAACCTCTGTAGCTCTTGTGACCTGTTCCATGTGGTCCATAGTACATTGATCTGTGCAACAGCAAATGCATTGATTCCACTGCTTACCTATCTTGCCCCAAAAGAGCTTCTGCACAGCAAGATTCAATGGAGTTGCATTCCTAGATGCACACTCTCTGTGCAGCCTCCTGAAATCCCTCTCCTCTTCCCATCAAGCAATGGAATGAGTTTGGGAGGGATCCTCCACATGCCCATGCAGGAAGGGCATAGGGAGAGGCAAAATTTGTTCCTAGCAGCACTGTGCAAGTTAAAGTAAATTGTAATCTAATTGGTCAAATCACCTCTTGCTCAATGATTACCATCTTCAAATCAAACTAAGTGTAAACAAGTTCAAAGAGTTGCAGTCATGCAAGGGGCAGGAGACATATTAAACTCTGACCAAAAAAAAAGCCACTGTGGTTTTATGCATTTCATGGATCACAGTGTGGAAAATGGCAAGTCTGTATACACATCAGAAACCAGGAGATCTCTAGCCTGGTCCAGGTTGCTGTCAGGTGTCTATGTGACATCCTCCATCTAGACACACAAAATGGAACTGCTGTCTCCTCCTTGTTCAGGGATGCTTTAATTAAGCTGAATGTAGGTTCGTTGTCAAACAGCCATCAGTTACCATGCTCCACTAGGTGGGTATTTTCACTGTAACTTGTAAAACTGTCATGCAAATTTACCAGCCAGGACCCAACATCTACTTGCCTACTCTTTTCCAAGATTATTACGAAGAAAAACAAAAAGTGTAATGCAATTTTACTTGCACATGAAAAGGAATAACTTGCCCCAGGCTAGTGTGTGACAGGGTTTTGCAAGGCTGCTTATGAACCCCACCCCCAAACAGTTAAATAAATGTTGTATGAGGAAAGGGACAGAAAAGAGGAGACGGTTAGTAATTAATTAAAAGTTTTAGCATTATCATGAGATAATGGATTGTTTAGAAGATTATTCTCCAGTGTGAATCCGCTTGGATGAGATGCTGGCATGCCTAGATTATTTTAACCTTACTTGCCTCCACTGCTCAGTCCCTTAAAAGCCCTGGCTTTTAAAAGACTAATTAATCAACAGAATGGGCTAAATCCCATGGCTTGTTTTGTCTGGCAAATGCTGGGGAGGAAAGTATCATGGCAGTTTTTTAAAGTATTGTCTTCTGGCACAGATCACTTTTCAAAGTGGCTTGTAATTTAGATGACACCATTTTTAAAACAACTGGAGCTTGATTTTAAGAAGTTTAAGAGCTGAGCACCCACAACTCCAATTCAGGTGTCTCAAACTGGGCACCCAGAAAATGGGAACATGCACAATTAGTGGCTAGTTTTGAAAACGTGGCCTTTCTTCCACAGGAATCTCTTCTAAAAAGCTTCAGATTCTTGTTATTGGAGGGAACACAACATCCTGGGCTGGAGACTGAAAATGGTTTTTTTTACTTTAGTGTTTTTGCTGCCAATATGCAGGCATTAGATTAGCACTTTAATTACTGAACCTAATGGTTATCTGTGTAAAAAGGCCCAAAGCTTTTTATGTCACAGTATTTTTCCTAAAGAGCATTTGGGAAAATTCTAGATTTTTCTTAATTGAGATACGGGATATAGTCTCAGGGTAAACCAACAAAAGATGTTTTGTTTAGACACAGACAAGTCATAACAAGACCTTGTACAGCAGGAGAGAGCAAGAATGAGTGTGTGTCTCTCTCTCTCTGTTTCCTACATAGGGGCCAAATTATGAGATGGAATTTATAAAGGATTCCCTCAAGAATCACCAAAGGCCAAGGGGCAAAATCTTTAGCTCCAACTGGCCAGGTCTGCCAGCTGCTAACACAGGCCATGAGATGATGTAATGGACATATGCTGCTGTCACCGCCATCCATGAGCTGCCTAGATCAGTTTATGCCCTGAAGAATGAGATTTGCCTGTAATTATTTTCCTGGTTTGCACTGTTAAAAATTATGTTAGCCATCATAAAATTATCCTGCCCTTTTAAATTACAGCCTCAGTATATGATTAACTTCACTATAAAACATCAAGGAATTAAGTTAATATGCAGTTTACAGTTAACAAGGGATGATTTGGTAGACCTGAAAGTAACATAATGGATAGCTATGTGCTGAGAGCAATTAAAATACTAACACACACACTCTGAGAACTGAAGTCAATGTTTAATATAGTCATTCTTCTCTTCAAAGAACATTGTCAAGGGGATCTGAATTTCTAAAAATCTGCTTTCCCCTCCATTTATGCTGTTTGTTTACTTTGATTTCTCTCAACCTGTACAATGCAACTAGATTAGTTGGTTCCACTTCCTGATTGTCACATAGTTGCTCTTGGCTGCTGTTTGCATTTGCGGTATTGAACAGGTATATTTAAACTCTGATCTTTAAGGTTTATTGAAAGCAACATAAAAATAAAAAAATTCTATTCATACTCGGTTTTGTAAAACACTGAAAAAAATCTAAATTTTAAGCCTAAACTACTACCCAGTGTCTAAATACAAGGTTGCTAGCACTGATCTCATTCATAGAAGTTTTAAACTGACACAGCTTCACCGGAATTACACCTGATTTGCACTGGTGAAAGGGAGAAGACAATCAGGCTCCAGAACTTCTGAATATTATTTCTGTTCCCACATGAAATCCTGAGTAGAGCTTGGTGAAATTTTTTTGACAAATTTATTTTTTAATTGAAAAATGCATTTTTCAGGGCCTAAACTTATTTATTGAATTCAGATCAAATTAAGACAGTTATTCACATAGCTGAAGTGGTGTAACTTAGATCGATCACCCCCTCTCGTGTAGACCAGGCCTTACTATTATTAGACCTAGTTGTTTTGATCATTTAGATTATTATATAGGGTCTTTCTTGGAGGAAGTGCTTTATTCTTTGTTCTGACGTTGCGTTACTACCATGCATCAAGCCTTATCTGATTGGTACCCCCTTGCCTGAACAGTGCCAAGCCTACAGTGTCTATAGGCGTCTACAGTAGAAAATGGTCTGTTTCCATCAATGGTGTAGTTGCACCACTACTAGTAACATTATAGGAGGTAACACAGACAGGGCTCAGGCATTTTTAGCATGGTAATGAAATCCTGCAGCTGGAAAACAGGTGTAATAGTCTCTAGTTTAGACAAGGCCTGGAAAATTGCTTGGTGTGTAGAATTGGAAGCTGCATCTCAGCTAGCACTCGTCGCTGTAATTCACCACCAGCGCTGCTCCACTGATGACCAGCCGGATGCGCGTGTGCGGAAACTGGGGATGGGGATCTCAGGCAATATGCTGTATTTCCTACACATTTCCCCTCCTCTTGCACCTCAGCTAACTCTTTGCTAAAGCACAGGTCAGAGTTCTATCTTTTCAGGATATTTCAGAAAACATTACACAGGGCTAAACATCAGGGCAATTGCATGGTAAAACAACGCAACTATTACCATCTCATAAAATGGACAGTAATAGTCGACAGGAAATTTCAAAGAGTGAGCACCATTCACTTTCTGAGTAAAACAAACATTTAATGCAGGCAGAGCCCATTATAAGTAATATAAATATTGTAAACAGTCTTTGCAATACTATGAATAACTTTTCAACAAAAGCTATTTGTGGCCCAGGGTCCTTTTGGTGCCGACAAGCAGAGGGTACAGGGATGCATAAGGGTTACTAGATCTACCTACTGCTTTGCTAAAGGGTGTAATAATGTAACATTTTTACTGAAAGCCTGTGTCACACCGGTCATCATAACTATTGCAAGATGTATGTACAGCTAATACATAAGGAGTTATGTATGTAACTCATGCCTGCTTGGTGTAGAGCTCTGTCCCTCTCTAATGGCACTTAGCCCAGCTAGAGGTTGATGAGTCTGCTACAGCCTTGGCTAAGAGCCATGCGTAGGGCCCTACCAAATTCACAGTCCATGTTGGTTAATTTCACAGTCATAGGATTTTAAAAATTGTAAATGTCATGATTTCAGCTATTTAAATCTGAAATTTCATGGTATTGTAATTTTAGGGGTCCTGACCAGAAAGGAGTTGTGAGGAGGTCGCAAGGTTATTGTAGGGGTGGTTGCAGTACTGCTACCCTTACTTCTGCGCTGCTGCTGGCAGCGGCTCTGCCTTCAGAGCTGGAGAGTGGCAGCTGCTGGCCAGGAGCCCAGCTCTGAAGGCAGAGCCACTGCCAGCAGCTGCGCACAACTAAGGATGGCATGGTATAGTATTGTCACCCTTACTTCTGTTCTGCTTCAGGCGGGGTGCTGCCTTCAGAGCTGGGTGACCAGCTAACAGCCACCACTCTCCAGCCGCCCAGACCTGAAGGCAGTGCAGAAATAAAGGTGGCAATACTGTGACACCGCCCGCCATAAAATAACCGTGTGACTCCCCTGCAACTCCCTTTTGCATTAGGCCCCCAATTTGAAAAACACTGGTCTCGCTTGTGGAATCTGTAAAGTATAGGGTAAAAGCACACAACACACCAGATTTCATGGTCTGTGACTTGTTTTTCATGGCTGTGAATTAGGTAGGGCCTTAGCCAAGTGGTATTTAGCTCATGCAGTAGAGGCTCATACACTAAGCTTCAGAGGACCCAAATTTGATCCTGCCTGCTGACAACTGGGGATCTGTTGGTGCTACAAGTGGGGGCTCCTCTAGGATATCAACTGGGAAGTCTCTGAAGCTTGGGACATGCATCCTCAGCTAGGAGAAGTATGTAACCCATGCCTGCTTGGCATGGTGCTCTGCCCTCCTCTAGTGGCACCTAGCCAAACTACAGATTGTTGAGTCTGCTACAGCCTTGACTAAGCGCTGTTAACTCATATTTAAATAAAGATGATACAAAGAGTTTGATGTGTCAGTCATTAGTCACCAGGGGCAACATACAGAGTATGGGGGGGATGCTGGTATTTGGTTATGGTTCAGCATATAATACATACAGTCTGTAATGTCCCCAATGCGGGGTCTACGGTGGGTGGGGTCAAGATATAGTAGGGGAGCAGTGAGGGTACATCGCTCATATAATGGGCTACACATAGCCATGATCAGAGTAAGCGGGCCGGGTAATGGGGACAGGGTGACCCTAACGTGGTGGAATCCAGATCGGTGGGTTCAGGACTCAAGGGGTATAGAAGCTTCAGAAAGCCCAGGTTCGATCCTGCCTGCCAACAACTGGGTTTGGCATTACATGTGTACATACATTGTGTTCTTAAGGTCTGTGAGTTGGGACTAGTCACCAGAAGGTGATAAAGAAATCCCTTTCAGGCAAGAGTTGTTTTATCTGTCTGTCTGTAAATTGAGGATTATGTGCTTCACAATGGCTGCCTATTTACAGACTGAGCAAATGCTAATCAAAAGTTTGCAAAAGCTGATTTTCTACAGACCTCCCCGCCCCGCAAGCAGCAAGGGGTGTCCTGTTTGCAAACAGACAATTGAATGATCTTTCCACTAGATCTTTCCACTGAGAAGGCAAGAGGACAATGTGTCTTGCATCAGGAAAGGTGTGATATGCTGGAAGGATTTTGGGTGGCCTTTTGCTCTATTAGATGACAACCAGTTAAGCGAGGTTAGATTCTAGAAAGCATGTTATGGTTTAATGTACATGTATCCAGCTGTTTCTAATACTTCTATCTACTTGCTATTACCTGAATCTCTGTTCTTTGTTAACTAAAGATTCCTTTTTTCACTATAAACAAATCCAAGTGCTGTGTATTAAGCAGAGCTGTCTGTGTTTGAAGGAGTAGCTGGTAAGCCGAGGTTTACTCTTTCTTTGGGAACAACTTATCTGTGAATACTGTGTGTGTCCAGCCGACCAGGGGCTGAACACAGAGGGCTTGATGGTTGATGTGTTCACATCACTAACATGCAGAGAGATAGCAGAGTCTGCACAGGCTGAGAGGGGAGGGCTTGTGTTGCCTATGGCTGGTAAAGCCAGGGAACTGACTACTGGAGGGCACAGACAGGGACAGGTGGTAGCTGAGGTGCCTCACAAACCTGGGTACCCCCAGGAAACATCACACAATTAGACAGCAAAGCTAGTAGTGTTCCTTATTCAGCCTTTCCCCCTTTTGTTTCTGTTACAAACCTTCAGATAGAAGGTTTCAGCATAGCATTACCTATCCTTTAGTACACATGCATCTAAACACATCACCTCCAATCTTCTCTCAGAGATGATTTCCTCACTCTTTACAGGGCGACCACAGTATGTAACGTGGGTCACCTGGACTCTTAAGAGCTTGAGAAATGGCAGCACCTCAGTCCTTTCAAACACTTCAGAACCTGGTCAGCAAACTGTCCAGGGATCTCCACAGCTAGCAGCATTCCAGCCCTTGGTTGATAGCTGACTGGTCCTCTCAGTTGCTGGTGACACAGGTCTGGAGCCTGTACAGAGGGGCACAGGGACTGGGATCGGCATATAAAATATCCATTTTCCAGCTCTCTAGCAGGTTCTTGCTCTATAAGTCACCATCTTCTCACCATATACCCAGTGAAGTCAGGCAAGAATTCACAAACCCTCACCCTCATTAAATGCTGCCCCATTCGCTCTCATTAACGGAGACAGCATCCCAGTCTAAAGCAGTTAGCTGACAGTTCAATGTAAATTACACAGCCCCTTAGCTCTAGGGATAATAAAAGTTCTCCCTAGAGGTCCATAAAACACCATCCTAATGGAGGGCTTCCCTAGTAAAGATGGAATAGCACTGACCTGCATGGAAAGTAATACAAGGATTGGGACCTAGCCCTCACAGCACATCTCTTGGTCCTGGGTAGATCAGTCACTGAATCCATATATCTTTCTGTCATTCCTGTAATTATTATAACCTTTCCTCCTTGTGCTCTGATTGGCTCCTTTCTCAGAGGGGACTAGTGTCTGACCAGCCAGGTGGGTTGCTCAGACAATGAAAGTTTCTTATGCTCAGAAGCTGTTTCTGATCAGGTTACTGCCACACCCTGTTCTGGAAGTTTCTGGGTCTTTCTAGCTAAGGTGCATTGCTTTCTGCATGTGTGCAGAAACACAGAACATTCAACTAAGATCTGTGTCTCTTCACTGTTCCCTCCCCAGCCCAGGGAAATGCAAAGTCAAATGCTGCTGTATACAGCATGTGGGTTACCATAGTAATGGTGGAAGCTGTTGTGTTGACAAGTTTCAGGTGGTTTTTTATACTCCTCAGAGTAGGTAAGTAACACTCATCTGAGTAACTGAAAAGGAAGCTGGATTGACATTTATTGGCAAGAGAATGAAAAATTAGTATTTAAAGAATCCAGGGATTAAGATAATATAGTGCTGTTAGAGTCATAAATTTGGCCAAGTTTTGCAGCCCCGGAGGTTCCAGTTGTGAAATTCTTGGCTCCTGTCTCATCTCTGAATCTTAAATATATCGAAAGACTTTGGTAACTCAAGACTCCAGCAAGCTCTGCCCTGCCAGTGTGTGGTTGTGATTGTGGTCGTGGTCAAACCACTCAGTACTGTGTTTTTATGAACAGCTGTGTGGTCCCACTGGTTCAGTTAGTTCCTGTACAGTTTTCTAGTGCACACAGACCTTTCATGCCTGCCTGTCAAAGCTGTGTGTGCATGCAATTGTTTGTGCAGTTATTGCAATGGCATATGCATATTAGGGATTGCCATATACATGCAGGCAGGCGAGTTACTCATTTAGATATGCAATCAACATGCACAGTAGCACCAACTGCATGTGCACAGTTTTGAAAAATCAGGCCCTTAGTGACCCAAAACTCCCTTTATAATACCAAAATTCTTCATCATTCTGATTTTGTTGCCCATAGTTAATGAACCAGAAATTAAAGCTAATAGGATTGCATTCAGGGGCACGTCATACTGGAAATTAAAGCCCCTTTCCCTGGTTGGATTTCAAGCCATTATTTTTGGGCTTTTATATTATTTTCTTTTGACGTAGCTTGCTGCTTATAAAAACAAGAAGCTTCTAGCATTACGCCAAGCCTTAGTGCAGACAGACTATGAAAGCTCCCACACACGCTGCTGACTGCTCTCCCAGCTCCCGAGAGAAAATCTGGGGAGTAGCGATGTGGGAGGGACAGCAGAAGATCAAAAGGTATCAAATTTTAAGGCAGGAAGGGAATTATTCACAGTCTCAGAAGCTGGTAGGGTGACCAAATGTCCCGATTTTATAGGGACAGTCCTGATATTTGGGGTTTTTTCTTATATAAGCTCCTATTACCCCCCATCCTCTGTCCTGATTTTTCACACTGGCTGTCTGGTCACCCTAGAAGCTGGTAAGACACTACTGGCCTCAAACCAGGAAGGGAAAGCTTAGGTTAGAGAAGGTTCTTATCAATAAGATTCTTTGGGAAGTTCAATAAGTTCCCTGGGAAGGTGTTGGAAACACCATCATTGTAAAGAGACAACAGCAGATTAGATTAACTGTTTTTAAGAGGTTTAAGGCTTTTTCTCCCTGATAATTACAAAGTGGGTTGCGGGGGTGCAAAAAACGGTCCCATTGACACAGAAATTTACCAGACGGAACACTCAGGCTTTGTTTTTTATGGATGAAGAAAGTTTCATGCATTTTCCTTCCTCTTTTTCAGTTATTGGTTTTGGTCAGACCAGAAACATAAGTCACAAAAGCCTGCCAGAAACATTATTTTCTCAATAGATATTTTCTTCAAGTGCACTTGAAAATTTTCCAGTTGACACCCTTTTATGTAGCAACTAGGGTTCTCAATTAATCTCAGTTAACTCACGCATTTAACTCAAAAAAATTAATCATGATTTAAAAAACTAATCACAATTAAATGCACGGTTAAACAATAGAATATCAATTGAAATTTATTAAATATTTTTGCATGATTTTCTACATTGTCAGATCTATCACTTTAAATTACAACATAATACAAAGTCTACAGTGCTTGTTATATTAAATACAAATATTTGCGCTGTAAAAATAACAGAAGAAAAATTTTCAAGTCACCTCATACAAGTACTTTAGTGCAATCTCTTTATCATGAAAGTGCAACTTATAAATGTAGATTTTTTTTGTTACATAAATGCACTCAAAACAATGTAAAACTTTAGGACTTACAGTCCACTCAGTCTTACTTTTTGTTCAGCCAATAGCTCAGAGAAACAAGTTTGTTTACATTTACGGGAGATAATGGTGCCCACTTCTTATTTACAATGTCACCAGAAAGTAAGAACAGGCATTTGCATGGCACAGTTGTAGCTGGTGTTGCAAGACATTTACGTGACAGATGCGCTAAAGATTCATATGCGTCTTCATGCTTCGGCCATTGTTCCAGAGGACATGCTTCCATGCTGATGATGCTCATTAAAAAAAATGTGTTAATTAAATTTGTGACTCAACTCCTTGGGGGAGAATTGTATGTCACCTGCTGTGTTTTACCCGCATTCTGACATGTATTTCACGTTATAGCAGTCTTGGATGATGATCCCTCACATGTTCGTTTTAAAAACACTCTCACTGCAAATTGGACAAAATGCAAAGAAGATACCAATATGAAATTTCTAAAGTTAGCTACAGCACTCAACCCAAGATTTAAGAATCTGAAGTGCCTTCCACAATCTCAGAGGGATGAGGTATGAAGTATCCTTTCAGAAGTCTTAAAATAGCACCACCCTGATGCGGAAACTATAGAACCAAACCACCAAAAAAGAAAATCAAACTTCTGCTGGTGGCATCTGACTCAGATGATGAAAATGAACATGCATCAGTCCACACTGCTTTGGAACGTTATCGATCAGAACCCGCCATCAGCATGGATGCATGTCCTCTGGAATGGTGGTTGAAGCATCAAGCGACATATGAATCTTTAGTGCATCTGGCATGTAAATATCTTGCAATGCCAACTACAACAGTGCCATGCAAAGGCCTGTTCTGACTTTCAGGTGACATTGTAAACAAGAAGCAGGCAGTATTATCTTCTGCAACTGTAAACAAACTTGCTTGTCTGAGCGATTGGCTCAACAAGAAGTAGGACTGATTAGACTCGTAGGCTCTAAAGTTTTACATTGTTTTGTTTTTGAATGCAAGTTTTTTTTGCACATAATTCTACATTTGTAACTTGCACTTTCATGGTAAAGAGATTGCACTACAGTACTTTTATGAGGTGACTTGAAAAATACAATTTCTTTTATCATTTTTACACTGTAAATATTTGTAATAAAAGTAAACAAAGTGAGCACTGTATACTTTGTATTCCGTGCTGTAATTGAAATCAATATATTTGAAAATGTAGAAAACATCCAAAACTATTTAAATAAATGGTATTCTATTATTGTTTAACAGCGTGATTAATCACAATTAATTATTTTAATCACGCGATTAATTGCGATTAATTTTTAAAAGTGCTTTACAACCCTAGTAGCAACGTAACAGGTACAGCATAGGCAATGACAACAGCACTTTCCTCTAGGCTCTCCCCTCATGATTCAGACCTGAACTGGAGAAAGGGTAGTTCAGTCTCCATAGCTCATTTAGCCCTTGGCCTCACTGCCAAGACTCCTAACACGGGTGCAAATGTGTGGGGTTGGCATTTGTGAATTTCTGTGGTATTGTCCATCTGTCAAGAGAGCCTGTTCCTCACAAGATTCCCAGCCTGAGTACTTGACCAAAGGTGTTTGGAGTAGTTCAGAAGAGCTTTGAGGTACTTATCTGAGTTAAAGCTTTTTAGTTTTTGTCTCACTGGTGGATAGTCCTGAGAATTACCAGTCAGACTGGCTAGCCCCAGGAGCTCTGTGACCAGTGTTTCTGTGACTATTGACCTGCAGTCACCCTGGTGTTCATCTCCTGGGTCTTCTGACAGGGATGACGGCATTTTGTGGTGGATGTGTGCTGTATGCAGAAGTGGGAACAAGGAGGAGATCAAACCCATGTTCACTTTTGTCCTAAATTGGTGTTTGAACTTCACTCTAGCAGTAAGAGGCAAGTGTGCGAACCCATACAACTAAAAATAGAGATGGGTTCAAGGTGGAGAATTTGGATCTGGATTCCAATCATCCCCAAAGTTTAGGGAGGGAAGGGAAGTGTTTGGATTGCAGGGTTTGATTTGCTCAAAGCCATTGGTGAATTCCATATGACTCAGGTTCAGCAAAGTTTACAGGTGCTCAGATCTCTGGCTTTGCCTTAGATTTAGCTCTAATCAAAAGCTTACAATGGACACTAGTCTGACAGACTCTTGACAACTGATGGTGCTGTTAATGAGAGGAAGTTCTATTTAGTGGCTGGAGCACAAGGCAAGCAGGTGATCCATACCTATTTCCAACTCTGCCACTGACTTACTGTGTGAACTTTGTCAAGTCACTTATCCTGTGTGTGTCTCTTTTTCCTAAATAAATATATCACCACCTTCCTCACATGGGTTTTATGGGATTTAATCTTTCTAGAAAGTATGGATATCCTGGAATGAAAGGTGCTAGATAAATACAGAGTATTATGATGATGCAGAATGGGGAGCCTTGCATTATTTTTGGGCTAGAACTGGTGATTTTTTTTTACCTTTAAATTGGCTTTGCTTGCTCTTTAGTGGCCTATATGTGTCTGTCTTGTCTCTTGGAATTGAGTGTTTGTGCTTGTTCACAGTTTCCTTTCCTTCCGCTATCCAGCAACAAAGTCAGCTGAAGTGGTTTTTATGAACTCTTTCAAGATCCCTAGAAGGATGATACAGGAAATGGCAAATTTCCTTTCAGTTAACTTTCTATACAAAATCCTGGGGTAGGCCGAGAATGTATTACCATTTATCTGCATTCAGCTGACTGCAGCTGAAAAAAAGAAGGATTTTTATTGCTTTTTCAAGGGATAATACCAAATACAAGTAAAAACAATGAGGAGTCTGGTGGCATCAGATACAAGTAACATTTCAGATAGGATATCTCCCTTCATAAAAATAATCTGACATTTATACAGCACCTTCAGTCCCAAAGCATTAGACTGAGCTTGCCAAACACTTTTCCTTTATATTGTCACATTTCCAATTGCTTACCGTTTGGCCAAATGTTAACCATTCCGGCTGTAATTTTCCATAATTGCTGTCTGCCGCACATTGACTGACTACTTGTTTTGGAAAGTTACAGCAAAAACACTGCAGCCATTTTTCAGAATGAAAGAAGCAGCTTTGCCAATGTTAAAATTGTCTGACCAATTTCATTGGAAGAGCTCTAGAATCTCAGGAGTTTGGAACAGAAATGTGACATTTCGCAGAAGGATAAACCTGGGCCAGGGAGGTGCATTTTGCTGTCTTGGTGAAAATCCATTTGGATCAATCCAAATTATAAACCACTGCAAAAACACTATTTGATTTCGTTAGATGGTTGTGCCTTAATTTTTTGCACATGCCCACTGTGGTGTGCTTGCTCTCCAGCCCCAGCAAAGCAGCCACACTGACCAGAATACCTGGACAGGACAAGAAGGATTCTTTTCTGCTCAGACCTCATCCAATGTGACAATACATCGCTTGTGAGATTTGATAGAATCACAGTAACAAGCAGGATGTCAGTCCCTGTGCATAAAGCATATAGGGTGGATCATTAAAAGGCAAAACCCAAACTAAATAAACCCATTACTTATGCATCAACCCCGCCCCCACAAAAAAAAAATCTATTTTGGAAGGGTGTGTCTTATTCTGACACTCCATGAGTCAGAGAGTCTCCTATGAAATGAAACTCACACTTCACCAGAAATAAACAGATAAATGTATTAGTGCTTAGCTAAATACAGTCTACAAGAACATGTTCTTCTCTGGTTGGATATGCAATCTGCTTTCCAACATTTATTATCCTGGCCATCTCCTTGCCTTTCAAGTGGTCAGATCTGGGCAGGCTTTAAAACATTTAATATACTATGGTTAACGTCATTTCTTTAGGGAACAGGAAATTTTCTTGCCAACTCTTCTGGAGATTGTGTGTGTGTGTGATCCCCTACCCCCAGTATTAACTCAGCAATAAAAATCAATGTGATGCTGCTCCTTCTAACACACCTGTTAGCATTTCCACAGTGCTCCAGTTACAGAATTCAAAGGACTAAGCATTTCCACAGTGCTCCAGTTACAGAATTCAAAGGACTACAAAGGGATAATGTTATATCTCGAATAAGGAGTCTGCCTCAAAGATTCAGCTATCAGCTTTGCCTTATCCAATCTCTTCACTTTGTAGGGCCTGTTCTATTTTCTCAAGCAGTCTGCAGCAAAGAACAGCTTTTCTCTGAGAGAATAATTTGTATTTTAATAATATTTAGTGGTTAAACACAGCCTTTCGTATTCCTAAAATTATATAACAATGATCTGTTTTATCTTCAACAGCCATGCAAGATAAGTTTATGTGTGTACATACATGCACACATAAATATACATTAGAGGTGTTTGAAAAATAAATGTATTTGAGAGAAATTGTGAATTTTTAAAAAAATTCCTGTGAAAACATCAGGTTTTTTTAAAAATGAGAAATTGCAATTTTTCATTAAAAACTCCAAAAATGTGTATTGAACAATTATGGATTTATGATGTCAGAGAAAAAGTTGGAATATTTTGAACAAAATGAATTGTTTTGTTTTTGGTTGAAGAGTCGTTTTTCATCAAAAAATGTTTCAGCAAAAAAATTCAACCATATTTACTATATACCCATGTTACAGGTGGAGGAAATGAGGAAGAGAAGTTAGGTATCTTGCTCATGCTCTCAGAGGAGAGTAAGTGTGTCTGTAGATTTCTGCATACAGCTGTGGTGAAATTGCTACTGCAATAAAATCCAGTTCTGGTGTCCACACTGTGTGAAGGATACTGAAAAACTGGAGGAGGTTCAAAGAAAAACTGGAAAACGCACCTTACAATGAGTGATTTAATGAGCTAAATACGTTTAAACTTACTGAAGAGAAAGTTAAGATGTGAGATATTCACGGTGTATAAATACCTCCACAGAAAGAAGAGATTTGATACTGGAGCACTCTTTAACCTAGCCGACAAAGCATAGTAAGGTTCAGTGGCTAGAAGCTGAAGACAGAAGTTCAAACTGGAAGTAAGGGGAAAAGGCAATTAACCACTGGAACAATTTATTCAGGGAAGTCATCACTTGAAATCTTTTATTCAAGGTTCGGTATTTTTTTCAGAGCTATGCACTAGTGGATTTTTTCCCTCCATAGAGTTTAAGGCCAGAAGGGACCATCAGATACTCTAGTTAACTGTTTTTCAAACTTTTGTACTGGTGACCCCTTTCACACAGAAAGCCTCTGAGTGCAATCCGCCCTTATAAATGAAAAAACATATTTTAATATATTTAACACCATGATAAATGCTGGATGCAAAGCAGGGTTTGGGGTGGAGGCTGACAGCTCGTGACCCCTTATGTAATAACCTCGCCACCCCCTGAGGGGTCCTGACCCCCAGTTTGAGAATTCCTGCTCTAGTTTGACCTCCTATGTATCACAGGCCACCAACACCACCCAGCACCCACATACTTAACCCAACAACTGGAATTTGGCCAAACTACTGCAGCCCACAGGAGACTAAACTACTGTGCGCCACAGGCAAAGATCAGGGGGACCAAGATACACCAATGCCTGCTGCCCCACAATGGCAGAGAAATGATTAAGTAAGATACAGCAGATAATCCTGGCAAGTGACCCACACCTCATGCTGCAGAGGAAAGCAACCTCCCCCAACATCACTGCTAATCTGACCTGAGGGGAAATTCCTGTGACCCCACCTATGAAGATGAGGTAGACCCTGTGCAACATGTGAGCAAAAACCAGCCAACTAAGCATAGCAGAGAGAGAATGCTCAGTGCCACCTTAGAGCACCAGTCCACCCACCTAAAGTCCCATCACCAGTCACGGCCACCCTGAAGCTTCAGAGAAAGTAGACTAAAAACCAGACAAAAACACCCCTAACAAACAAACAAAAATATCCCTTCCTGACCACTGCAGGTGACAGGCTTAAGCCCTGAAGCATGAGCTTTCAGGAACATAAGACTTAAACTGGAAGGGACTCTTATGGTGGCTGAGCCCTGCCCCCACCATCACAAGCAACATGTCATCCAATTTCACTAATAAATTAGTCCAGCTCTCTTTTAAAACTAATTAAGTTGTTTGCCCCCCCAACTCCTATTGGGAGGCTATTCCAGAATATCACACCTCTGGTGGTTAGAAACCTTCTAGTTTCCAGCCTGAATTTATTTGTGGCCCGTTTACATCCATTTGCTCTTGTGCAAACATTGTCTTTTAGCTTAAATAGCTCTTCACTCTCCCTGGTGTTTACCATCTTGATTTATTTATAGAGACCAATCACATCCCCTCTCAGCCTTCTTTTTGCTAGGCTAAGCAAGCCGAGCTCATTCAGTCTCCTCTCATAAGACAGTCCCTCTAGTCCCCTGACCATCTGAGTAGCTCTTTTCTGCACCATTTAAAGTTTGTATGAACCTAGCTTGAACATGGGTGACCAGAACTGTACACAGTATTCCAAATAAAGTCTTGTTAGTGCTTTGTACAATGACATTAATACTTCTGTGTCTATTTGAGATGCCTCACTTGATACATCCTAGGATTGCATTTGCTTTTTTCGCAGCCACATCACGTTGGTGGCTCACAGTTAACCTGTGAATGACCCCCACAGTCAAGTCTATGCCCTCTCTGTCACTTCCACCTTTTACGGCCCCCAACTTGTAGCAGAAATTTTTATTATTAGACTTTAAGTGATACTGATACTTTGTCCTACTGAATTTCATCCCATTTCTGTCACTCCCGTCTTCAAGGTCATCCAGATCTTCCTGTATACTATTCTGCTTCTCCTCAGTATTGACAATGCCTTCTAGCTTTGTATCACCAGGAAATTTCATTAGCACACTCCTACTTTTTATGCCAATGTCATGAATAAAAACATTACATAAGAACGGCCATACTGGGTCAGATCAAAGGTCCATCAAGCCCAGTATCCTGTCCTCTGACAGCGGCCAATGGCAGGTGCCCCAAAGGATATGAACAGCAGGTTATCATCAAGTGATCCATGCCCCATCACCCAATCCCAGCTTCTGGCAAACAGAGGTTAGGGACACCATCTCTGCCCATCCTGGCTCATAGCCATTGATGGACCTATCTTCCGTGAATCTATCTAGCTCCCTTTTGAACCCCATTATAGTACTGGCCTTCACAACACCCTCTGGCAAGGAGTTCCAGAGGTTGACAATGCACAGCGTGAAAGAATACATTGTGTTTGTTTTAAACCTGGTACCTATTAAATTCATTTGGTGGCCCCTAGTTCTTGTATTATGCGAAAGAGTAAATAACACTTCCCTATTTACTTTCCCTATACCACTCATCATTTTATAGACCTCTATCATATCCCCCCTTAGTTGCCTATTTTCCAAGCTGAAAAGCCCCAGTCTTATTAATCTCTCCTCATACAGAAGCCGTTCTATACCCCGAATCATTTTTGTTGCCTCAGTTTCAGAAAAGGCAAATTATTCATTTAGTTTTTGGGCCTTACCTATCGTATCTTTAACCTCCTCCCTATCCACACTGTTCAACCTCATCCATCCTTATTCTCTTTATTTATATAACTAAAAGACATCTTATCCTTGACGAGAGCTAATTCAGCTCGAGTTTTAGCAATTCTCAGTTAATGCCTACATTTCCTAACCTCTAAGATGTAGCATTATTTGCTTATCAGTCCCCTTTTCCATTCCTCATAGGTTCTCTATTTACTCCGAACAACATTTTTGAGGTGGTTATTCATCCATTTGGGTCTGGAGCTTTTCCCTAGGAATTTTTGACTCTTGCTTGGGATGCAAATTGCAGCTAGTTTTTGTACAGTTGTTTTAAAGAAATTCCAAGCCTCCTCCACATCTAAGTCTGTGAGCTTTCATAGACTCATAGACTCATAGGTCAGAAGGGACCAATATGATCATCTAGTCTGACCTCCTGCACAAAGCAGGCCACAGAATCCTGCCCGTCCACTTCTATACAACCCCTAACCTATGTCCGAGTTACTGAAGTCTTCAAATTGTGGTTTGAAGACCTCAAGCTGCAGAGATTCCACCAGCAAGCGACCCATGCCCCA